>NW_019272041.1:2331466-2362164 GCF_002738345.1 Cucurbita maxima
TTTTTTTTTTTTTTTTTTTTTGTTAGTTTAACATGTTGGGTTTGATTAACTTCTCGTTTAAGAGTATATGTCTTAACCAATTGAGCTATGTTCAAGTTGACTATGAGATCCCACGTTAGTTAGAGAGTGGAATGAAACATTCCTTATAAGGGTGTAGAAACCTCTCCCTAACAGACGTTTTTTAAAACCGTGAGGCTGACAATGATACATAACAGGCTAAAGTGGACAATTTCTTTTTTATGTTCAACGTGTAGGGTTGAATTATTCTCGTGCTTTGATATGGTTGAGTCTACTTGGTCAATCTTCAGTTACAATTCTAACAATAATTGTCGAGTCATTTCTTTTCTCTTAGATCAATATGTCGGGTTGGATAAACCTCTTGATCAACCGTATACGTTTTAACCAGTTGAGCTATGTATTGGTTGACTAAAAATTATTGTCATGTCGCAATACAGTAGGTGTCAGATGAAGATAGGAGATTTATATCACAATCAAAATCAATTACTATTGTGCCCTCAAAGTCAACACATTCTCAAAGGCCAAAAGAGAGCTTGGTTTACAAAACAATATACAAATATTTCTTTTAATCAACAATAATTGCTATTGTGCCCTCCCCCTATAGATTTCTTGTAGATTTGGGACAACTTTGGATACCCTTCTTTTTCTTTTCATACACTTTACAAAAAATAATATAACATAATTACGATCTTGTTTTAAAAAACATGGTTGGAGGGATGCTACCTCTTGTTGGTCCCGAGGGATGGAGGAGGCTAGGTTAGCTAAAAGGTGGTTATCGGTTCAAGGACTTAAAATCCCTGCTTTTTTCAGGGCAAGAAGAGGTAGAGAAAATAGCTCGAGCCAACGTCCTGAGGGATAGAGGAGGCTAGGTTAGCTAAAAGATGGTTATTAGTTCAAGGACTCAAGACCCCTGCTTTTTCAGGGTAAGAAGAGGTAGAGAAAATAGCTCGAGACAATATCTCGAGAGATAGAGGAGGCTAGGTTAGTTGAAGATGGTTATCGGTTCAAGGACTCAAGACCCTAGTTTTTTCAGGGTAAGAAGAGGTAGAGAAAATAGCTCAAGCGAATGTCCTAAGGGACGGAGGAGGCTAGGTTAGCTTAAAGATGGTTATCGGTTCAAAGACTCAAGACCCCTATTCTTTTCAGAGTAATAACAGGTAGAGAAAGTACTTCGAGCTAATGTTCGAGAACGTACGTGATTGAATAATACTTGCAACATGTTCAGTGAAAATAGATATTTCACCTAACATCGAAAAATACCCATCGACTCTTTTGAGCATAGTTCAATTTCAATAGGGTTAAATTTTTAGCACTCGGGTTTTCTTGAAAAAGCTGTATAGTTTTTGATCTCCCAGCATCGATACTTTTGTGGTAGTATCTCAAATGGTCGAGATAGTTGGAGATAGTAATATCTCAAAGTGGCAAGTCAAACGATGCTTGATTAAGTTGATATAGTGCTATTCACGTGAACGATTTTTTGTTCTAAAAAGTCTCAAACCCAAATCGATATCGATACCAACAAAAGAAATCGAGCGTCGATCTTTTGATATCCCATAGATGATTTTAGGATCTCATAACAATAAATTCAAATAAAGTGTGGGACATGAAAACTTTTCAAAATAATTTACATTAATTAAAACAAAATAAAAAGAGGGAATTATATGGGAATAGAAAGCAAAGCATGCATGGGAAAAAGAAGATCAACAAAAAAATAAAAAAAATAAAAAAAAATAAAAAACTTTTTAATGTTTAAATAATAAAAACAAATCTAAAATAAATCATATAAAAAAAAGTGGAAAATATTTATGAGATAAAAAATAAATAAAGTGGTGGGGAAGTAGACATAAGGTAGGTGAATGGTCAAACCAAGGATAGAGAGAGAATGTTGGGCACATCAATTTTTTATATATATATATATACTAATAATAATAATAATAATAATAATAATAATATGATATATTTCTTTTTTTTAATGTCCATTTTCTCGATATTTTTTAATAATTTTTTTCTTTTCTCATATACTTGCGGATAATTAGTTGAAGTAGAGAAACGTTCGAGAAATGCATGGCTACAAAGTAGAGTCGTTTTGAGGCATCGGTCTCTATGTGCTTAGGGGTATCAATTATGTATTTGGTTTCTCGATCTCCGTATTTTTTTTTATTTATAAATGTTTTTGTGGTTTATTTTAAAATTTGTATAAAATATTATTATTATTATTATTATTATTATTAATTATAATATTTTAATTAAATATGACATTGTAAATTTTACTTTTTAAAAAAACAGTAAAAAATTTAGATATTTAGCAACAAAATTTCAACCATGGTAAAAAACCTAACCTCTAAACTAATTATTTTAAAAAAATTAATTTTTAAAAGAAAAAAAAAGAATGAAAATGGTAGTTAAGAACTGAGGACTGACTGAGCAGGTCAGGTGGGGACCACTTTCCTTTCGCTCCCTTTCATATTACTCATCTCATCCCTTATTGTGGGACCCACTCAGAATATTCTCTTCTGTCTCCCTTCTCTTCTTCCCATTCGCGGTTTTCAACTTTATTTATTTATTATATATTTTTATAATTTGCTGAAAAGTACACATATCCAAAATAATTTAACTTCATACCCAACATTTTTAACGAAATTACATCATAAACTTTAATAAATATTTAACTCAACATAATTATTTTTTTTTAAAAAAATCATAAAATACGTATTGGATATTAAATTTTTAGGATTTTAGATTATTAAAAAATAAATATTACTTATTTATTTTAAAGAGTTATAATTGTCAATTTTATTTTTAATTAAAATTAGTTATTTATGGAGGATATATATATCATATCAAAATAATAAATAATTTAATTTTAGAATAATGGAATAAATAGTGAATTATTATCGTAAAAACACAATCTAGTTTAATAATTAAATAGATTATATATTAGTTAAAAGAATAATTATAAAAAAAATAAATTTTTATAAAGAAATATAATTTAAGATGTTTCATTAAGATTTACAATAAATTAGAAAAATTATAACTAATTAATATGTCATTACTAAAAGTAATGATGTTTATAATAATTTCTTAATTAAATTTTATAAATTTGAAAACCCCAACATTATGAACATTGATTTTAGGGTTAAATATGAAATAATTAATCATTAAAAATTTTAATTCATCCCATTTATTGCAATATTTTTTTTATATAATATATTTATTAAACAATCAAAATGTAATCTTTTTTTTTTAAAAATTTCAAAAATTAAAATTTAATATTTAAATAAATATTTATCGTCCTTAACATCATTTAAATCTTGATAAAAATGTTTTAATGACGTGAAAATATTTATTTAATAATTTATATTTATTAAATTATTAAATTATATAATAAAATTTTAGGGGAAATAACATAATTATTTAAAAATTGGAGTAAAAGTTTTTTAAATTTTTTTTAATTTAAATAATTGTGTTTAGAAAAAGTGAATAATAATAGTGAATCAAAAGTGACTTTTAGAAAACAGGTGATATCTATTGTCCAAAATTTGTCTGTTTTTTTTTTTTTTTTTTTTTTTTTTTTTACGGAAAAAAAGTGGAGACAACCGGCACCGGCTATAGCCGGTAAAAAGAGGGGGAAAGGAAAAAAGAGCGAGAAAAAAGTGGGGGAAAGAAGGGCGCATTTGAGGACAAATTTAGGCGAACATATCAAATGCGAAAGATCTGTGTGTTTCCTTTGCTCTTCCATTTTCATTCCCTCTTTTTGTCCTTTCAACGCTTACAAAATCACAGAATCCTGATACCCATTTCGTGTTTCTCTTCATATAAAGCTATTGTTCATCCCTTTTCATGTTGCTTTTGTTCATCCATTTCTGTTTGAAGTGCTCTGCTTAGCTGGGCTGCTGCTTTGTTTTGGGTTTTGGTTGTTCTTTGGAGTTTGGATTTGGGTTGTTGTTGGTGGGTTTGAATCTGCATGAACTTATTTGAACTCTGTTGATTTTGGATTCATTTGTTGGTGTTTTTAATCCAATGGGTGAAACAGAGTTGGGTTTGGTTCTTAATCGCATTTGCAGCGGTAATCGATGGTCTTATGGTGTTTTTTGGAGCTTTGATCGAAGAAATTCCATGTAAGATGCTTACCCATTTCATATTTTCTTGTTTCTTCAAGAATTTCTTCTGTTTTTGTGTTGTTCTTGTGGCTTTGCTTTCATTTTCTTGTTTAAGAATATGAATCAAAGATTAAATATATGAGATTACACGTCCAATCTATCCCTAGTAGACGCGTTTTAAAATCTTTGAGGGGAAGTCTGACAGGTGAAGCCTAAAGAGGAGACAATATCTGTTAGTGGTGGGCTTGAGTCGTTTCAAATGGTATTAGAGCTAGACATTGAGCGTTGTGTCAACGAGGAGGATGAGCCTCGAAGGGGTGGACACGAGGCGGTGTGCTAGTAAGGACTTTGGGCCTCGAAAGGGGGTGGATAAGGGGGGGTCCCACATTGATTGGAGAAGGAAACGAGTGCCAACAAGGACACTGGGCCGTGAAGGGGGGTGGATTATGAGATCCCATATCGGTTGGGGAGGAGAACGAAATATTCTCTATAAGGGTTCCCGATGTGTTTTAAAAACCATGAGGAGAAACCTGAAAGAGAAAGCGTAAAGAGGACAATATATGCTAGTGATGGGCATGAGTCACTTCAAATGATATTAGAGCCCGACACTGGGCGATGTGCCAACGAGAAGGATGAGCCCCAAAGGGGGTGGACAAGAGGCGGTGTGCTAGTAAGATTATTGGGCCTCGAAAGGGGTGGATTGGGTGGGTCCCACATTGATTGGAGAAGGGAACGAGTACTAGCGAGAATGCCGGTCCTCGAAGGGGGTAGATTATGAGATCCCACATCAGTTGAGGAGGAGAACAAAGCATTCTTTATAAGGGTGTGGAAACCTCCCCCTAACAGACACGTTTTAAAAACCTTGAGGGGAAGGAAAAATCCAGAGAGGACAATATTTGCCAGCGGTTGGGTTGAACGTTTCAAAAGATATATTGTGTTCCAATTTCTAAAGTTTTAACACTTCCTTTCAATGCAAGTAGACTAACAAGTTTATGGTATGAATATGACTTTCGTTCTTATGTTCGAACTTTTGTGATATCATTTCGTTTCTAATTAATATCGACAATCGTTTGTCGGTTCGAATATACTATCAATTATCAACTTCGATTCATTTTTGGGTCGAGCTGTGATGTTACAACACTATGCTTACCATAGGCTATATTGTTGGTATGCATATAGGTTGTTGACTTTGGAAGATTTTTGGTATGAAGAGCAAGTGGGGCTGGTGGCCACAAATATGCTTCAACAAGTTCACATGCTTGGTGAAGGGTAAGCTGCCTGTTCTTCATTATATTATATTTTTTTTTTGAGTTCAATCCTTTCGTTATGTCATATGTTTGTGTTTTTTTGTTTTTCTTAATTCTCAATATATGGTCTGTTCTCAGAGTCATTGGCACAGCTGCTTTCACTGGAAAGCACAGATGGGTATTTTCAGATGCTTACGTTGGCGTATGGAGTTCCGCTATGTTTCAGGTACTCGTTTCTTTCCGTTTATTCTATCGAGTTCAATGGTGGGGTGGGGATTTGAACATCTGAGCTATTGGCTGAAGATGTATGTCTTAACTAATTGAACTATGCTCGAGTTGACCCGTATGTTCTTGGTCATTAATTACCTCTCAATCTCAGACATCTGATAACATCTCTTATTGCAGGATAATTTGGAGTTTGAACAGCAATTCTTCTGTGGGATAAAGGTATGCCCGTTTGTTTCTTGTTGATGCTTTACGAAACAACATTTGTGAGATCCTACATTGGTTAAAGAGGGAAACAAAACATTCTTTATATGAGTGTGGAAATCTCTCCCTAATAGGCGTGTTTTAAAATCGTGAGGCTGACAGCGATACGTAACGGGTCAAAGAGGGTAATATCTATTAGCGGTGGGCTTGGACTGTTACAAATGGTATCAGAGCCAGGTCTTGGGCGGTGTGCGCCAACGAGGACGCTCGGCCTCCAAGGAGGGTGGATTGTGAGATCCCACATTGGTTAGAGATGGGAACGAAACATTCTTTATAAGAGTGTGGAAACCTCTCTCTAATGGACGAATTTTAAAATCGTGAGGCTGACGGCGATACGTAATGAGTTAAAGCGGACAGTATCTCTGTTAGCAGTGGGCTTGAGCTGTTACAAATGGTATTAGAGCCAGACACCAGGTAGTGTGCCAACGAAGACGCTTGGTCTCAAAGGAGGGTGGATTGTGAGATTCCACATTGGTTAGAGAGGGAAACAAAACATTCTTTATAAGAGTGTGGAAACCTCTCCCTAACATACACGTTTTAAAACCGTGAGGCTGATGACGATACGTAACAGGCCAAACGGGACAATATCTGTTAGTGGTGGGCTTGACTGTTACAACATTATTTCGTTACCGTGCTTGCTTTGTGTTTCTACTTTGATTAACTCGTTAGTTTTAGCTGATGTGATCGTGTCGATTGCAGACCATTGCAGTAATTCCTGTTCAACCGTATGGAGTTCTACAGCTCGGTTCTACTCATAAGGTTACATATAATCATCCTGTAAATCGTCGATGCTTCGAATTCTGTTTATTTAGCTCGACCGGGATTGAATAGTTCGTTCTTTTTGCTGCAGATCTTGGAAAGTTTGGAGTTTTTGGCAGACGCAAAGAAGTCGTTGTGTCGAGTACATGAGGAACCTACTCCACTGGCTTCGAACACCGATATCCGTCACGTTAACGAGCTTTTCACGTCCATCGTCTCGTCTACAAATTCCGATGACTGGAGTCTCAGTGCCATGCATACAAACTTCTCAGGGAAATCATATGCTTCAACTGATAAACAACCAGTCTACGATACGTCGTGCTTCAGTAAAAGTAGCGAGAATTCCGTGTTAACTTCACCCGAGCCACTGCCAACATCCGATGTTCGAGAACAAGATGCTCAATATCCAAGTTACTCAGATGCTAATATGCTCGAATCTTGTAGAAACGAAACGGAATATGGAAACAATAGCACGACATTCACACCCGTCTCGAGTGGAATAGGTTCTCTCCCTATCGACATTGTTCAACCGTCGTCTCAGTTACTTCCCATGAATGAAGGTGAACTTATAGACAGCATAACGAGCCTACCCGACTTCTGTGATGAGCGTCTTACCGAGGATTCATTCGTGGATGATTTATTTCAGTGGTTTGATTCTTCACCAGAGATCGGAACCGATGGAGTAACTACAGCATTGAACCATAGCCTTCCCACCGGAGTTTCAACATTGTCGTCTAATTTAGTTGAAGCTCGTAAGTTCGAAGACGATCCGAGCAAAACGTCGGTTGTCTCTGCCCAAAGTCTAATAACTAATGGACAAGATATGCAGGATACAAAAGATAGACTCTTTGATAGTTTGGGGTTAGCTACAGGATGCCCAGTGGTCAAAACTTGGGATAACATAATAACCGAAGCTCATGGCAGCTACTCGGGCGGGTGCAACAGTATGTCGACGTGCACGTCGAAGTTAGCCACGGGGTCATCGGATCTCCCCCGCAAGAGATTATTCTGGGAGTTGGGAATTGAAGAACTTTTGGATGGTCTAAGTAACACTAGCTCTGCTACTAAATCAAGTATTGAGAATCATCAAACGATTGCCTCGAAAAGGTCGAAAATGGAAAGATCGTCACTCGACCGTTGCATTGACGTGAATCTGACACAACCGTTGTGCATGGTTGATAGTTTCCCGAGTACGAACGAAGCTGTACCAAAGTCACGAGTAAGTTCATGGATCGACGACAGCTATAGCATCAATATTGGAGGCTCCATCTTAGAACCATCCCATAAGAGTGAAGAGCCTGCTAAGACTTTTAAGAAAAGGGCTAGACCGGGAGAGAGTAACCGTCCGAGACCGAAGGATCGACAACAGATCCAAGATCGTATCAAAGAGTTACGAGGAATTATCCCGAGTGGTGCAAAGGTACAAATCTAGTTCATGTCGAATCGTTAATAATGCCTTGTTAATGCAGCATTTGACATGTATGTTTTTGATCGATGAAACAGTGTAGCATCGACTCGTTGTTGGATCGAACGATCAAATACATGCTTTTCTTACAAAGCGTGACGAAATACGCCGATAAGCTTAAAGAAACTAACGAACCAAAGGTCAGTATTTGATTCTCTTTCCTCGTTATTTTCTTACAAGTTCACACCTAACTAATTTTTCAAATCACAGTTAATTGACCAAGAGAACGGAGTGGGTGTAAGTGACAAATATACGACGGAGAGAGGAGGTGGCGGGGTTACCTGGGCGTTCAAATTGGGATCGATGCCAATGGTTTGCCCTGTTATAGTCGAAGACCTTAGTTCACCTGGCCAAATGCTAATAGAGGTTAGGAGATCAAGTGTTATATGTTCGATTGTCGAAACCTCTTTTTGACGTGATTCTATTGTTCTTTGTTTAGATGCTATGTGAGGAAAGAGGGCTCTTTCTCGAGATAGCCGAGATGATTCGTAGCTATGGATTGACGATTTTGAAAGGCGTGATGGAAGTTCGAGAGGAGAAGATATGGGCTCAGTTTGTGGTCGAGGTGAAGCTAAATGTAAGAAACCGAGACCGAATATGATTTATAGTATTATGTTCGACGGCTGATTAACTTGTGTTGTTGCAGGCTAACCGGAGCGTTACAAGGATAAACGTGTTTGTATCGCTTATGGAGCTTCTACAACAAGCAAACATTGGGGGAGCTGAGATAGCTAATGAGTCAAGTAATGTTCCTATAATGGATAGCTTTGACAAGGCCATAACACAAAGTGGATATGCATATATGAAGAGTAGGTAGCATTTTCAAAGATCAAAATTGATCTTTTTGGTTTAATAATTGAAGTAGAATTAGAGTGTTTCCAAGCATGTTCTTTGTATAGAAAAGAGGACATTCAAATGGATTGTGTTTGTTTGTTAATGCTTAAACTAATAATGGGCTTTCGGCTAGTTCGTTTGAGTTTAGAACAGTGAGATTCCACGTCGGTTGGAAAAGGGAACGAAATATTTGTTATAAGGGTGTGAAATTTCTCCCTAGTAGATGCGTTTTTAAAATCGTGAGACTAATAGCGATATGTACTTGACTAAAACATATAATATCTACTAGTAGTGGTCTCGGACTCTTATGGTTGGTATTAGAGACAGATACTGAGCGATGTGCTAATGAGAACACTAGACTCCTGAGGGGGTGAATTGTAATATCTCAAGTCCACCACGAGCATATATTGTCCTCTTTGGGCTTTCTATCAAGGTTTTTAAAATGCGTCTACTAGAAAGAGGTTTTTACACTCGGATCGTTTCCCTCTCTAACTGATATGAGATTTCACAATCTAGAATTGTGAGATCTCACATCAGTTACAGAGGAAAACAAATCATTCTTTATAAGGGTGTGAAAATCTCTCAGCGTTTTAAAACTTTGAGAAGAAGCCCGAAAGTAAAAGCTCAAAAAAAGACAATATCTGACGGCGGTGGACTAGGCTTGGACTTGGGCTGTTACATGGATTGTGAGATCCTACATCAATTTGAGAGAGGAAGGATGCATTTCTTATAAGGGTGTAGAAATCTCTTACCAGTAGACACGTTTAAAAATTGTGATGCTAACACGATATGTAACGGGCTAAAACAAAAAAGATTTTTCGATCCACAACGAATATTTATTATTTGGGCCTTGTCAAATTCCCTCGGCTCAAACTCAAGTTGGTGTGAAACCCTCGAGTTGATCGTGTGGGGTCAAACCAGAGATCTTGAATCATCGCTCGTCCCTTACTCCAAACTTAAATTTGAATAATTTTTTTATTAAAAATTTCTAAAAATGTTATAATATACATTATAATTTTTTATTTTTTATTTTTTATTATATAACATTTTTTATATATATTTTTAAAATTCATGTATTGTGAGATAATAATCTTATATTTATAAATTTAATTTATTTAGTTTGAATGTATTTTGTATATTTAATTTAAATATGGAACAATTTCTTCTCCTTCGGGTGTGGTCTTCTTCCATTGGAGATCAGAGCTGAGAATCATGGAAACCCAATCAGAAGCCGCAGAAGAAAGCATAGCGAGCATCAAAGACAAGCGTCAGCAACTCGAAGCTCGCATTGTAGCCCAACACACGAACCACTTGGAGCTTCTCTCTTCTGTTCAAGCTCAAATTCCTGGTATTGTTTCTTCTCTCGATCTCTCTCTCAAGCTCGTATCCTCCTTCAATGGACGCTCCTTTACTCCCACACCGGTTCTCCCTGAACCCAAGAACAAACCCTCTAAATACCCTTTGTCGAGTAGTGACGCTATGCTCCACAAATCCCGCCCTAATCTTCTTCCGTTAGGAGAAGCGAAACCCGCGATTCAGAAGAATCGGAATGCGAAGTCGTTTCCGGGATTGAATTCCGATCGTAAGCGAGTTCGCCAGCCTGATGGCGGGAAATTTTCGATTGGCGATAGTAGAAGCCCTTTGTCGGTTGTGCGGTCGATGGTGGCGGTTTGTTTACTCGAACGGGTTCATTTTACGGCGATTGATTCTTCGACGGTGTTGAGGAAATTGGAGAATGATCAGAAGGCTACGGCGGCGGAGAAGGCGGCGTTGCGGGAATTAGGGGGAGATTCCGGTGCGATATTGGCGGTGGAGATGGCTTTGAGGTCGATGGTGGAGGATAACGGCGGGGTTGAATTGGAGGAGTTTGTTGTGAGTGGGAAGTCTCGAGTGATGGTGTTGGGGATTGATCGTACTCGGCTTATGAAGGAATTGCCTGAGAGTGCTGATTTTCAGTTGCAGGAATCGAACTCGGGAGAGGGTAATTCCGGCCATAATCAGAACCAGCAAGTGGTGAGTGGTGGTGGTGTGGATGGCAATGGCGGAGTCTTTGGGATGGGAGGGCCAATGCCGAGGCCGATGCCGGAGATGTGGATGGGGCCTGGAGACCCCAATATGCAGGGACTGTCACCCATGTTTCCGGGAAGTGGACCTGCAGGTACAATGGCTGGAGGAAGGGGTCCCCCTGGTATGATGGGAATGATGGGGATGCCTAGAGGGATGGGACTCCCACCATTGCATAGGCCATTGATGGGGCCAAATGTGCCCATGGGTGGCCCCAATTCAATGCCGCAGAAGCCTAAATCTGAGGAGGATGACATGAACGATCTCGAAGCCTTGTTGAACAAGAAGTCGTTTAGAGAATCGCAGAAGTCGAAGACTGGTGAGGAGCTCTTGGACCTAATTCACCGCCCAACTGCCAGGGAAACTGCTGTGGCAGCAAAGGTATAATCTAGATTCATCACTTGTTTTCTGTGGCATGGATTCAAATTTTGCTATGATTCTATCGTTTATGTTAGCTAAGTCCTTGGTTATTGTTTGAAAAGTATATACATAATCTACGTTCATGGCTTCTTTTCTGTGGCATGGATTCAAATTTTGCTATGTTTCAGAGGTCCTTAGCTTTAAACTTTTAAGCACACATAGATTGCTTGAAATATGATGTAAATCATTGTTCATGGCTTAAATTTTGCTATGTTCTTGTCATTTCTGTATGAGTTCTTAGTTTTATCATTTGCTAACCTGATATATTATTATATAGCAAGGAATGCCCTTATTGCAATTCACAATTTCTTAATTTGTTCTCCAGTTTAAAACTAAAGGTGGTTCACAACTGAAAGAATACTGCTCATCCTTAACAAAAGAGGACTGTCGGCGTCAATCTGGCTCTTATGTCGCGTGTGAGAAGGTTCGTACAAACTCTACTGTGAAGTGTAGACATTAATTTGCTTATAATATAAGTGACATGTTTCCATTTTCCAAGATCTTGATTCATGGTGTAGTTGCACTGAAATTTATTCTCAAATCAATGCTGTAAAAACTGATTCTGCTTAGCTTTTGCTTTGTGAAGAATCGGATTAGATCATTAGAATAGCTGTTTAGACCTTTCTCATTTTCTTTAAAATGGTGAAAGTGAATTGCATAACTGGCTTGTATTAAAGTGCATTGCTACTTTTACATGCAATCTCCCCCCTCTCTTGGTTTTGTTATACCTAGTTCTTTTAGAAGCTTTTAAAATATCTTCGAGAAGATTGCCATGGATCCTTTATTTTCTCTGTACCTATTTCTCATGTTTTGGGTTATTATCACAACATATCAAATAGAATTAACATAGAAGAATTACAAGTAATGTAGTTTTGAGTTTATAAATCATAACTATAGTTTGTTGGATGACGAAAGTCGCACATCGGCTAATTTAGAGAATGTTCATGGGTTTATAATCAAAAAATACTTTCTCCATTGGTATGAGACATTTTAAGGAAGCTGAAAGCAAAACCATGAGAGCTTATGCTCAAAGTGGACAATATCATACCATTGTGGAGAGTCGTGTTCATCTAACATAATTGAGATATTATTGACTCAGTCTATTTTTCCAAGGCAAAGGTCAAGTTGGTGGGCAGATTGATCTAAGTTTGAGTGGTGTCGAGACGAACCATACTTGTACTGTGTAAATCGTTATGCTGTTAGCTTTCAAGACCTATGGCTTTGCTTAGTTTTTCTGCAATGAACTGGGACTGAAGGTGGCCTGTGCCCTTTACTTTTAATGAGAGAAAAATAAACTGAGAATTGATAAGCAATTTGTTTGTTCTTATTTAAGTTCGAACTCTCCCACTTATTTCACTTATAAAATGTTTCACATTGTTGTACTCGTCACGAAATGAATCGATTAACTTCACTAATTATTACCTACAAACTTTACAGGTTCATTTTCGGCGAATCATTGCCCCACATACTGACATCAATCTTGGTGACTGCTCTTTTCTTGATACCTGTCGGCACATGAAGGTAAATATTTATTTCATGAGCATCGCTAGTAATGAAATATCAACACTCTTAGTTTTTGTCTTGGGGGCAATCCTTCGCCCAACTCTCTCACACACACACAATATATGAGGACAGAGAGGTCTATTGGTTAATGTGTTAATGATGGTACTACATTGCATTTTCTCCAGACATGCAAGTATGTCCATTACGAACTTGATCCAATTCAAGATGTGCCACCTATGCTTATGGGAGCTGGATCTGTTGCTCCTCCCAAACAACTAAAGCCTCAGCGAGCTGAATATTGTTCGGAGGTAGAACTTGGTGAATCACAATGGATTAACTGTGACATTCGTAATTTTAGAATGGACATTTTGGGGCAATTTGGAGTGATTATGGCAGATCCACCGTGGGATATCCATATGGAATTGCCTTATGGAACAATGGCTGATGATGAAATGCGCAATCTCAACGTTCCTGCGCTACAGACCGATGGTCTGATTTTTCTTTGGGTCACTGGGCGTGCAATGGAACTTGGAAGAGAATGGTGTGTGCTCACTTCTTATTTCCTGTTGGATATAACAATTGTATAATATGTTCCTTCTGTTTGTATTCAAAATTATGCTCTTTATGTACAATCATTAATGTGTTGCTGAGAAGCTAATAATGTGCTGAATTTTTATCTTTCATTTGGTTCACAAGCATATTACTTTGCCTTTGCAGTTTAGAACAATGGGGATACAAGCGTGTTGAGGAGCTTATATGGGTTAAGACAAATCAACTTCAAAGAATTATTAGAACAGGGCGGACTGGCCATTGGCTCAATCATAGTAAGGAGCATTGCCTTGTTGGAATAAAGGGAAATCCAGAAGTTAACAGGAATATTGATACAGATGTTGTTGTTGCGGAGGTTCGAGAAACGAGTCGAAAACCAGACGAGGTTAGTCTATCTCTCTCTTTCAAAACCTCCCCATCTGTTATTTCTTCAAAAGCTCACTTGGAATATTGTGATAGAACCCAAATATGTTGGAATGTAAAAAGTAATCGAATGACAATGTTACTCCATGAGTATGCGAGGACTTGGAACTTCCGTCTTTTGAGTGGCCACCCACTCCTAAATCCCACATCGGTTGGAGAGAGGAACGAAACATTTCTTATAAGGGTGTGGAAACCTCTCCCTTATAGACGCGTTTTAAAACTTTGAGGGGAAGTCCAAGGAGGACAATATCTGCTAGTAAGGGGCTTGGGTTGTTACAAATGGTATTGGAGTCGGACACCGAGTGGTGTGCCAGCGAGCACGCTGTACCCAAGGGGGGTGGATTGTGAGATCCCACATCGGTTGGAGAGGGGAATGAGGCATTCCTTATAAGGGTGTGGAAACCTTTCCCTAACAAACGCGTTTTAAAACTGAGGGAAAACCTGAAAAAAAAGTTCAAAGAGGACAATATTTGCTAGCGGTGAGCTTGGGCTATTACACCTTCATTCCTTCTCCTTCCCTTTATTTATAACAAGTCCCCACTAATTACTTCTTAGCTATTACTAATATAACCTTAATACCGAATAATATCCACTATCCATTTTGATAGGGGTTCAAAATATTGGGCAGGACACTGGTAATTTTTTCTGTTTTCCCTTTGAGCGATGGGGTTACAAAATATTGCATCATGCCTCTAGTATGCTAAGGAGCAGTGTTTTCATTTTTTAGTGTTTGAAATGCTATATACACCAAAGTGCAAAAACCCTTTAAAAGTTGAGCACTAAGGCAAAAGGAAGGAACTTTATGGGGTGCACAATAGTAAAACATAGCTAAATTTGTTGTTTATGAAAGAAAATATATATGTAGTAGTATGGATAACAAGATACAAAAGGTGAAAAGCGAGAATTTTTGGGACATATTTCTCTACTTTTGGAACATTGAGCTTCAGTACAAGGGTGCTCGGGAATCACTTTCTTTATCCTCAAATAATCACACTGGATAACTGCCTTATCCTACTACATTTGGTCGAACATGAAAACATTATATAAGCAGTGATTTCAAATTTCGAGGTTAAGCATACTCTGGCAACTATACGTAAGGCAGGATAATAAGTCCTAGTAGTTGACCGCTATGGATTGAACGTTTCCTTCTTATTTCGTGAATGCCCTTATGACCACTATGCCAATTCATCATCAAAACCCTCCATAGGAGTTCCACATGCTTCATATTCATGTTTGTTTGTTTCTCTTTTATCAGTTCAATAATGAGAACGTATCATTGCAGATGTACCCTTTGCTTGAGAGGATAAGTCCAAGAACAAGAAAGCTAGAATTGTTTGCTCGCATGCACAACACTCATGCAGGGTATGTTTCATTTATATTATCATTACTATTTTCCTTTCATGAAGGCTTCAAACGAGAGCATTTTTCAAGACAGAAACTATACCTTGCATTATGATCCACAAAACTTGTGAATAATTATTTATATACTAACTAAATCGATAAATCTGAAATTACCTGTTCCTTTAACAAATGTATTTACAAAATGTGGCTGCTGGTGTTTCGTGCATAAACTATATATATGCACAACACAACGAAACTGATAAATCTGAAACTAATTGTTCACATTTCACAAATATGTTTACGAAATGGTGGCTGCTGGTGTTAATACATTCGTTTCTGCATCGAGTTTGATATTATCATGGCTCCTTTAACATGCACATCTAGATGATATGTAGCACCATATGATGATTCTTTGTTGAATTGTTTTTCAGGTGGATATCTCTTGGTAATCAATTGAATGGAGTGAGGTTGGTTGATGAAGGACTAAGAGCAAGGTTCAAGGCTGCATATCCGAACGTTGAGGTCCAGCCAGCGTCCCCTCCAAGGGCTTCCATGGAAATTGATTCTGGGGCTGCCCAACTCAGGAGTCCCTTCGCAGGATCAGAATCAAAAGCAGCTTATGGGAACCCTACTACGATTCCTGAGGTACAATATGCAGTGGCTACCCCAGATAAAGCCATTGCAGTAGGAGTTGACACGGCTAACTGAACCAAATCGCTCTAATCTATATATTACATGAGCTTTTGCATTGGTTCTGTATTGTTTTGTTGCTTGATTTGCGTCTGTAAGTTTCATGTTTTTTCTTATTTTATGTTCCTATATTTACATGCAGTAGGTAAAATGAGAAACACAATTTTGAATATGATGAGAGAATTTTGTGACTCCTTTGTCCACAAAAACTTTCATGAATTTAATATGCCTCCAGAAGAAAGAACTCGAGTTTACATGCTCTGGGTTGGGTTGGGTCGGGGTTTCACAAGTGACCTTCGGACTATTGCAAGCAAAACAAATTTATGGAGTGATTAAATATGTCGGTCAATTTAGAAACGAAGTTGAGATTCCCATGTTGTGAGTATTAGGTGGCTGGCATATGAAAATTAGAACTGACACGACCAAAACTACAGGGCCGCCTGAGAGTTTTACACCTGAAAATCAGAGCCATTTCTTATAGGAAACACCATTAAACAACACAGATGACTTCAAACTCATCTAAGAACACAACAACGCAGGGATAATAATTGTGAAAAAGAATTCATTTCTCAAACTATTATAACTCAATGAATCTCAATATATGAACTAACTCATTGGCTCAGAATCAAAAGCCCAGCAAAGGCAGCAACCAAGGCAGGAAAAAATGAGATTTTTGTTGACAAAGAGGAAGAGGAGGCGCTGGAATTGGCCATGGGAGCTGCTGGGATTCCACCAAAAACAGTGGGGTAAGAGGGAGAGATTTCAGGAAGTGCACCATCAGAGGATGGAGCGCTTGCAGAAGAACCATTTCCAGAAAGCACAGAGATATGAAGCTTCTGATTCTTCTCACAGTGGCCTGCAACTCCACTGGTGAAGAACAGATCCTCGTAAGTAGTGATATTGAAAACAGAGTTACCATCTTTCATGGACAAGATTGGATCCTTGAGATTGCAGCTGTTGTAAGATTCCTTTGTAACTTGAATCACTGAATCTTGGCTTGGTGGATACAAGAACACTGCAACACACCGCCATGGAAATCAGAAATCAAAGCAGCAGCAACAGCAGATTTAAGAGAGGAAGAAAAACAAATGCACTTACTCAGAGAATCGCCAATCTTGAGAGAGTGATATTTAGACCAATACATATAGATCTTTGGATTTTCAGAAGTGGGAAGACCCCAAGAATCCAAATCTCCAACTTTGTACCGATAGCAGATTACACTATGGATCTGCAACAAAATCACAACATGCTGAAGAAACCTAAATCTAAGAAAGCTCTCAAGAATCGCCATAAGAGCTTGTCTCAACCCACCACCGCCACTTTTTTTTGCCTCCCCTTCCACAAATCTACCTGTTTCTTGACAGCCAAAGAGAACCCTTTTAAAAGAGGACGTTTTTACATCACAGCTTGCTGCTGTCAAGTATGGAAGCAGACATAGCAGGAGCAAAAAGGCCACAAACAGAAGGGATTTTACCACAATGACCCCACTTCTGAAACTTCTAGCTTGATCTATATTATGTATTTCGGTTTGACTATAAAAATTCAGAGGGCTAAGATGGGAAAATGAGACAAACATTGATCAATGATGGCACGTGATTCTGATCAATGAGAACAGAGAGTACCAAGGCCAACCTGTCTCCTTTCACATGGCCTAAGGATATTATATAGCAATATAATTATGAATCCTGTAGCAAGATCAAGATGTAAAAGTAAAGGCACAGAGAAGTCAAAAACTAAGAACTGAGGCAAAGTTCCAGCAGAGAAGAAGAAAAAGGACACTGAAAATGTCTGTACAAACAAAAATGGAAAGCATTAGAAAGTGCATAACCATATATGAGCAAGAACAAGAGCAAGAACAAGAGCAAGAACAAGAACAAGGATACCCACATCAAGAATTGCATTTCCAAGCTCTACTTATGTACTAGAAAGAACAAGAAAAAAGGCAAAAAGATGAAGCATATTGTGAAAAAGGATAAGTTTCTTCATTCGCTCCAGTACTTATCTTCTTCATCCTCTTCCTTGTGAGTAAGAGGCTGATCCAAATCCTCAGAGTCTTCCATTTCGCTCATTCTAAACTTCCTCACATCCTCAACAGCAGCAGTTCTAAACAAACCAATATCAACAGCCCCAGAAATCATCTGATATCCACGCTTCCTCATGTCAATTGGTCCATCATGAGGCATTGAAAACCCACATAAGAAGGCTCCCTTCTCACCATTTTTACTTTTACTTTTGCTCTCCAAAACAGCCTTTTCTGCCTTTCTCATCATTTCTCTGACCTTCTTATGTCCAGGGTCCCATAGATATCCCATGCTTCCACTCATGTCCAATGGCCCCATTTGAATGCAATCAACCCCATCCACTTCCATTATGTCATCTATCTTCTTCACCGCCTGCTCCGATTCAATCTGACACATAATCAGTAATTCGTCCTCGTAATTTGTCAAATACCCTTCGTCAATGCCGTATTTCGATGCTCTAACCACTGGATGAGCTGATCCACGGACTCCGGCGGGTGGGAATCTGCAATATGAAACAGCTTTTTTGGCTTCTTTGGACGAATCGATCATTGGAAACATGATACCCTGCGGTCCTAAATCTAGGGCCTTTTTGGCCCAGGCGGCAGAGCTCTCGGGGATGCGGAGAATGGCTGGAGTTTGAGTGGCGGAGAGGGCGCGGAGACAGGGGAGGGCATCGGAGATTCCGCCGTAGCCGTGCTCCATGTCGACGACGACGAAATCGTAGCCGGAGAGACCAGCGATCTCGGCAAGAGTGGGGGAGAAGGAAAGGAGGAAGAGACCGTAGAGGGTTTCGCCATTGCGGAGACGGGACTTCAATGTTGGATTGAAGGCAAGCGAAGGGGCAGCGAAAGAACTCGAGGAGTCAATGGGAGATGGAATTGAGGGTTTAGAGGAGGAATTGGAAGCAATGGGGAAAAGGGTCCGGAAAGGAGAAGAGGATTTGGGGAATGGAGGAGCGAAGGAGAAGGAGAGGGGTTTGGCGGTGGGGTGAAGCCTGGAAGAAGCGAGGAATGGAGAAGTAAGGGTGAAGGAAATTGAAGAAGCCGCCATTGTTGGGGGAGCAGAGCAGAGCAGAAGGAGATCAGTTTGAGATGAGGAAGATGAGTTTGGTTTAGGGTTTTATTTTTTTAAATATTTATTTTATTATTTTATTATTTTATTGTTGTTATTTTGTTGAGAGATTATAATGGGTTTAGATCTTAATTGTTTAAATTTAATTTTTTTCGTCTAAAAATATTATTTATTAAATAAAATATTGAGTTGAATTTGCTTACAGAGGTAAAGGAGAAATCATATAAGCCAAAACAAAATTAGAAACTTAAATAGAAACTTATCCTCGAATTCAAGAACAAATCCATCCAAACAAATTCTAGTGTTTTGACAAACCTCAATGACAACACAACTATATATTTATATAATAAATATAACGTAATCGATCTAAGCATAACTTAGTTGATTAAGATATATACCTTCAACTAAAAGGTGAGATTTGAAGTACCAGTAATCCTGCCCTCATCTGTTTTGTGGCCGTATGCTTTGAGGCATCTTTTGGTACGAGTAAATTACAGATCTGCGCGAGCTGAAATGCAAATAAGTAATGAATAATACCATTGGATGTGTACTCATTTTGAACTCATCCACCTCCAAGTTTCAGATCAACATTATAAGTTGGATGCATCTCTTCTAAACTTGTTGTATAAAACAAGCACTGTTTATAATCTCAAAGAGAGATAAGAGGGAGTGAGTATAGGTAGGTTGACACATAGAAACAGAAAGGAAGAGAAGAAAAAGCCCCAGGCCAGCCTGCTTTTGGCAAGCTTCTTGTTTTGGGTCCTTGGAAATAAAAATAATAATTCATTATTATTACATATGAACAAATAAATATAAATGTAGGAGGCCGATTCACAAACTTAAAGGAGACTTTTTTTTTTTCATCTCATGGCCATCCAGACAATAACAAGATTAAAATTTGAGGGCTTACTGAGGAGCAATATATGAGTTTTTTTGGCGATGATGGCCACTCTGGATCAGGGATCTCAACTGATCTTGAATTATGCCAACTCTGAAGAACCAGATGGAGAAAATTGATTGCTGGCTTTGTCTCAGCGACAGAGCTTATCAACACGCCAACAATCGACATTATCAAAAGAGTAGAATGCCAAAAACAATTTACTGCTTAATTATTGCTCTCTCCCAGATGTATATAGTGGCGTACTTTACAGCAATCGTCGCACGGGACGTGCCCTTTCAGACGTTCTCTTCCCTCTTGATCTCGTTTTCTTCCTGACCAGATGCTGAGTTGAACTGCTCTTGTAACTGAAGGCCAAAAATTGTACATGAGTTTGTCAATGAGAAAATTTTTAGGTAAGCCCTGATACCAGATTGGAAATTTGGAAATAATGCTCTACGTTTCTTATTGCTAATCGAAGTACTAAGCTCTCTTAAACAGAGAGAAGAACACGAGATAGATATAAACTATGATGATTACAACTACCCAACCTTATAAACAAGAAACTAATTGCTAGGTGAAGTAAACAAGAAAACTAAAATGGTAAAACAAGTCAACTAGGAAGAAAGATCATAGACAACTCACTTGTATGTATTTCAACTTTTCAGAAGTCAGCTCATACGTCAAATGCGTCATTCTGGAAAGAAAAAGAGGGTTACAGTTAAATATCCACTACAAATATGGTCTAATACATCTATAGAACTTTGTTGTTCATGGACATTCTGGAAAAATATTCATAACAAAATTCTAAAAAACTCACCTAGCTTGAAGTTCAGAGACTTTACGCATCAGTAAACGCTCTCTCTCAACCGCTGCTGTTTCGGCCTGCCAAAAGAGGATCTCTACATATCAAAAGGGTGAGGTTCTTTATACCTACCTATCCCCACTCACACCAATTTTTCAATAAATTTCAGTTGCCCTAGTTTCTACACATTCATTTTCTTGTTTGCAGTCGTATAATCAAGTTGAGGTTGCCACATTTATAAAAGCATATAAATGTAACTTCTTAAGATTTGTATGTCGAAGATCTCTTCAACTAATTGCATGAGGACAGGCATTATTTGTCAGTAGCGTCCTCAAATCACCACATCATATATAAGTAGAAGTTCAAACAGTATTTAAAAATGCATTTATGAAAATCCAGCAAGAGACATACTTATATAAAAGAGAATATCATGCCAAATTAAATCAACAAAAACAAAGATAGTCTGAATTACAGCCCCATTTGAGCAACTGAACACCACTTACAAGAAAAGTCCAAACAAAATGACTTTGAACGTAAGAACTGTGTTTTAGGTCAAATGAAAGAGTACTACCTATTAATCAACCAAATATTTTCTAGAAGCAATATGGCCTAACGTATACAAAGGAGCAGTAACAAAGCTCTCATATCAAATGACAAACAAATATTTTCGAGAAGCAATATGGCCTAACATATACAGAGGAGCAGAAATAAAGCTATCATATCAAACGACAACCAAATATTTTCTAGAAGCAATATGGCCTAACATATGCAGAGGAAGAGTAAGAAAGGTCTCGTATCAAACGAAAACCAAGGAGGTGTGATTTTCCGTAACCAGAACTTACATAAGCAAATCAATGGTAAATCAAAAATATAACTAAACAAGTGGTGAGGGATGAAGGGGAAAGAAAGGGAAAACAAAGCTTGTACAGAAAGAAAGCGTAAAGGCTCGAGATAATGAGTTAAATAAGAAAAGCTTGCTTGTTTCTGTTTTCTTTCATTTCTTTCACCATAAATAAGCCAAAAATATATTTAACAACAATAATCAATATGCGCAGGCAAGAAAATAAGAACACATTATCAAGGGAATAATCACGTCGAATAACATTTTTAGTTATTACAATTTGCATGAGAATATCAGCTATGGTTTTACAAACATTTCTGAAGACAGTTTCGATTGGAATATTGAATATGTGCTAAGCAGTTGAAACAACACATGTTCGTATGTGGACTCTAAAACTAGAATGAGTTTTTGCCCTCTACAGGGCAGAACATGAATTTTCTGAACTCGGAGGCATACACAATAATAAACAATAATAAACAAGACTGATCCTGATTTCATTATAACAGAACAAAAAAATCTAAGCCAACTTAATGTTATCCAGCCATGTAGGAAGTTCTTTGTGAATGTATGAGCCAACTTGCACATGCCCCGAGTAATCTCATGAACAACCGTTTGGCCCAACTATATTTTGTTATCAGGAAACATACAGGATATCAAATCCTAGATAGGTAGTCATCATGGAAAAACTCATTCCTATTCACATAGTTCTTATTGACCACTAGGTCAATCCATGGACGGTTCATGTATGGAGTTACTTAAAATATCAGTTACAAGATAGAACTCAAGGACATAGAGGCACAACCTGTAGAACCAGCCATAAAGCTACAATTTCTATCAATCACATACCCCAACTACCGGGTTAAAATGATAAGAGAACCAAGTATATATTTGAACGTATATAAAATGTACACTGATTGCACTTACACTTCCATTATTCTCCAAACTTCGAGGCAATGGAGGCAACTTTCCATTTTGAGTAGCTTGTATTTAGAGAGGGGGAAAAAGCATCACACACACGTTAGGTAAAGAACCCTAATAATATAAGATGATCATGTCAGCCATCCTATAAAACCATTTTACTTACCATCAACCACGTCTGCTGTTTGTAAGCTATTCAATAAGTTCACTATAAGATCCTGGAATCAACAGAAAAGCTTGTTTCTTACGGCTGAATTTGACAACGAAATTCTTTGATGAAGGAATTTAGGAGACTTGAGGGAAAAATTCAACCATAGCCTTAATGTTACTTTACCTGTTGAATTGACGTCTGATGGAAAAGATTCTGAAGATGAGGCATAAGAATTGATGTGGGCATGTTGATGTTGCAAGCCTCCTTGGGGGGTTGGCTGACAGACTGAGAACAGAGAAATTAATATAATAAGAATAAACAAAGGTTTATTGATTCAATGACTGCCATGGAAACAAACCTCTGCCTATAGTCGATTCATACAGAAGCATACAAAATAGAGTTTTTTCTCGTTTTTTTTTTTTTTTTTTTGGACAAAAAAACAGCTATATATTGATGTATAAAATTTACGGGACAAAAAAAAGTGAAGAAAGCCTGCAATCCAAGGGAGTTAACATTAAACTTTTCTAATTGGTTTTTTTCCTCTAAATTAAATAACCGAAACATATTCTAAATATTAAGTGATGTTTATAGATAAACCACAAATATACCTTGTGGCAGGTCTCCAAAGCAACCAACAAGAAAGCAAGAAAAAGAACAGGTTTACAAAAATAATTATCCAGGGAACAAATGCATCAGTATACGATACTTGTAGACCAAAATATAAAACATTTTTGTCTAAAAGTACTTTTGCATTACAGTAATCATATGGAGATAAAGCAAGCAGGGACATTATCCAAACCTGCTTGGAATCAAATATCCAATCACCAACACTAGCCGACTTTCGTAGAGGTGAGTTCTGAACACACATCAATGTAACAGAATTCAGAAAATGAACATCAACTAACCCAGGTCATTAGCAAGAAATGATAACAAACCTGTGCAGACCGTCGTGAAACCGTGCTCAATGGAATATCCTAAGCCATATTTCAAGTCAGTTCCAGAAAGGTTGTATAAAAAATTAAAATTATTGTATAACCTTACCTTTACGAGATCTAGGTTCTCTGACGTCACTGAAAAACGCCCCTTAATTTGCACAAGATTAGCTTTTGATTTGTCATCCATTGAATCTCTATACCCTGTTGTTACAAGAGGAATAAAAATATACAGCGAGAAAATACAGGTGAAAGTATTATTTTCACAATATATAACAGTAAGTGTCACTGTATTATTCAAAACAAGAATAAAGTAGATAAAAATGAGATTAAGATGAGATCAAGATGCAAGCCATGCTATGCTTTAAACTGATTAGCCCAGGATCTATGAGATAGGTACCAAAATATTTTGTCAACTTCAAAATGATTTCATCGATGAATCAGTTGGATGTATTCTCTTTAATTGAAAAGATTATGTTTCATTTAGCCAAAAAAAAAAAAAAAAGATTGAATAAATGTGATTCAATCTTGAGTATCAATTAAAAGTTAAATATGAGATCTTTAACACATCTAGTAAATAGCTATGGAAAGAAAAATAATCACAAACGAAGCTGCTTGATTTTTCCTAGTATTTTATCAGTGAGAATGAAAGTTTCTATTTCACTAAAACAAAATTTAAAAGAAAAACTAGTTCAAGAAACAAAAACAACAGGACCTCAAAACAGGGTCAAACATGTTAAGACAACTTTAGCCACACTCCGCTGGCTCCTCATTCTAAATCATTATGTAGCGATGGTACATTTTTTCCTTTTTTTTTAATCACAAACTAGGCTTCCCTTACATACGAGAGCAACAGTAGAACAGTCTGGGTTTAATGGCATTTCCTAGTAAACAAAATGTTTATTAAGTGACCACATTACCTCCAGAAGGTTTTATGGGAGCTGATAGGCTGTTTGCTGAGGCACGGTTTGGCAGCATTAGAGGACCACTGAAGCTTGGAGCTTGCCGTGCTTCTCGACGATTTTTTTCAGTAGATGGTTGAATTTCAGATTCAAACCTAAAAATCAGCAACAACACAAATATCATTGCAACTGTCATTGCAATAAACCAGCTCGAAACAATAAGTTACTTAATTCATGTAAAGGGTAATCAGTTCTTCTATCTCTTCTTGTTCCACCCAACCCTTGATCTAAATCAGGTAGATAACTATAGTTCAAAATTAATAACATGGCTTCACTAACGAAATATAAATCCTTCGTTTTTTTTTTTCACTTTTTCTTGTTGGGAAGGCCTGAAATTAATTCAAACGGAATACATTTTACCAATAAATGTTCAAAAGTGGCCTCTGCTTAAAAAGAAAAATTACAAAAGAAGAACTTTGAAGTTCTTCAGTCAAAAAAGGGATCAAAGACTCAAGGAGATTGATTTTGATAGAGAGGTCAAAATTGGATTCTTCTTCATTGCTACAGTGAAGGTAGGTCAGACAAAATTGTGTGGTTGCAAGAAAATTTGGGCAACTTCTCTTGCACATCTACCTCTGATAGCAAGATCCCAAGACTGAGTTTGCCTCCTACCAGGTTAATTTAGACTAGTAAGAGGCCAAAGAAAGTTAAATTTTTCCACGATGGTCCAAGGCGGAGCTGTTATTCTCATTCTCACTAAGTCTGCATCCATGTAAAAAGAACGAGATAATGATGAAGTTTGCTATGAGATGGTTTCTAACACCAACGCCTCTCTAAATTTGTGATGGCTTTCTGTGCCCTAGAGATACTGCAGACTGGCTCGCAAAGATTCCCTTGGTAGTGGCTAAACAACACCGCTAAAATGCTTTGCCATTGTGGTACTAAAACCTTTTAATAATGTCGATCAAAATTGAAATAAATGCAATAGTTTTTGAAGAAAGGCCGGTTGGGAATTTTTGGCATAATCATAGAAATAAGATCTTCCTCCTAACACTTCAACGCCATTATTCATATAGCACTATTTGGGTTTGGAGGAGGGATATGAAGCTGATATCTGGCAGGAAAGACAACAGATAAAAACTGTCGGGTATTTTACAAGAAAGCAAAAGGCTTGCAAAAAAAAAAAATTTGTTAAAATGAAAGCAAGATTTTCATGCGTTAATCCACATTTACTCTAGCACAAAAACATTCTATAATAAGACATGCTTATGCAATGAGAAAAAAAAGGTATGGTACAGGAGTGTATAAACATCACTCCTGCATACCAGCATTATTTCAAGAAGCAACATGAGAAAACAATGAGACTTACAAATATGAAACCATGAAAAAGTACAAACCTATCAGATCCTCGCACTCTTTCTGATAGAGAATGACTAAGCACAGTACCAGGTAGAAGTGGACCACTTTGAGTTTGACGACCTTTTGGCATTTGGGTTTTGGTTTTGCCTTGTACACTGTCTTGGCCAGATGTAGAAGCTTCTGCTTCAGTGCTAGTTCCATTTCTCTTCCATCCAGTTGTTTCTTGGAACCCAGCTTTCAGCATATCACCCTCCATAAAGTTTCCCTTTTTGTTCAAGCACTCCGCTTTTGGGAACCCCTGACCACTTGCCCCTACTCCATGTTCATCCTGAGATGATTCATTACATGAATTGAAATTCCTCAAACTAGATTGAGAACAAAAAGCATCCTGACAATTACAAAGAATACAAATGAGCACATCAAACGAATTGAATACTTAATGAACTCGCAGAAAGAAAAGATTGGAGTTGGTAAAACTCTAGACCTTAACACGACAAGTATTTATATTCTCCTCCTTGTCCATCATCTCTTCCATATCATCATTCACCTATTCATTAATATAAAAATCAATGACAGAACTCAGATTCTCTAACTAAAGGCCTGTAATCGTAATCAATTTGAATTTGTAATATGGTCCATAGCGCAGCAACGAAAAGTGACATTTACCAGGGAAGCTTGGGCTTTCAAATCCTCAACATCAAATTTCCATGCGCTAACTCCTCGCTGGTACTCACTCTGGTGAAGGCAAGACATGATACATCCAGTAAAAAAAAAGTTAAAGAAAAAGGCTGTGCACGGTGTAAAAAATATAAAGAACTCCCCTTTTTCTTAATTGAAAAAATTGGAGAATGTTTTAAACGTAATGGTAGAAAAGAATAGACAAAGAACCACCATGTAGGAACAACTAGAGTGATAACTAGGGTCTTTGAATTGTCATGGCAGAGACAATACCAACACTTCCATAAAACCTTGCGAAAAAGCAATTATATAGGATAGACTCCTCGGGTTAAAAATGAGAAGAAAGACCTCACCAAATATTATTCACGAACAACAGGAGCTATAAAATGAATTTACTTGAACAAGTAGACTGAACTGATTTATATGTATGTACATAAATAAAACAGAAGAAGAAATGTTTCCAACCTGTGATAATGCTTCTTGCTCTGCTGAAGGCATTTTCTTTAAGGCTAGCTGGGCAGCATCTTTAAGCTGAAACATTAATTAATCCATCAGATTAACAAAACCACAACATATTTGTTGTAAAGCAGTTAAGAGGTTACCAGCAGGTCCTTCACACGAAGTGAAAGAGGTGGCAAGTTAGCAAATAATTTCTTCAAAGAAAGCTCTGGAGGCTTAGCATTCTTGAAAAAGGAGTGCTTTAAAAGTTTCTCAGCTGTTGGCCTCTTGGTTTGATCTTTCACCAGGCACATTGCAACCATTTCTTTAAAAGACTGATTACAACTGGAAATCCACTAATTAGAATACATCTATTGAACATTTACAAAGTACGATTCATGGCTTTGGTCCAGCAACTTTTAACCTTTAAATGTGTAGAAGACCTAATATGGAATTATTGGTAGTCTTGGATAAAAATGCAGAATTGCCTAAGGATGGAAGATAAAGCTATTCTTGAGTTCAAAGAGCATATATACAAGAAAAAGTGAGCTGAAAACCAGACTAGGTGCATATAAGTAAGTAGATGAATCAAAGCTACAAAAGACAGGAAGATAAATATCAAATTTTGTTTGTGGGCTGGGTAGGATCTCATTAGTCAGTCTTAAACCCTTAACAAATGCTTGAGCTTTAGAACATAGTAGCTAACTAGGCCTAGATTAAAAATGTTGCATCACTGGGATGGTAAGCTACCTAAAACTGGTTAGCACGATCCCAAGCTCAAGAAAGCATATAGAGGAAATATATTCACTCAAAAGCAACATTTTCTTGTAGGAATAAACTTTTCATCCATATATAACAGTATTTTACATAATAATATGACAGAGTAGTTGATTGGATAACTCCAGTCATGAGGGGAAAAAAAACCCAACGAAACACCAATACCTTAGAGAACTTTTTATCCCTATCATAATCCAGCCCAGGAGGAGCATTTTGTATGGTCATAAGAAGCACCTATCAGAAAAACAAGGGAAAAGGGGACAGAATAAAATGCAACTGTCAGACGAGATAGTAAGATATCGCGGGTAAAGCTCAGTTATGTACAAGTCATCATACCTTCATTGGAGGATATTTTGAGAACGGTGCATGACCATGAGCCAACTCCAATGCTGTAATACCAAAGGACCAAATATCGGCCCTGCATATAATGATGAAAGGCATTGATGAGAGGTCTACCTACATTATTTTTGGGAGTATTTGGTACTCCATGGTGAGGGAGGAGAAACGGGTAAAACCCATGTTACCAATTGAGCGTTGGCATCCAAAACACATGAAAAAAAAAATTGAACAAAATCTAATTACTTTGTTTAACTCATTAGACGTTAATTATTCATTTTATAATAAGAAAGATTTAATTTCAAATTCAGCACAAGTAATTTATTCATCAAATATTGCTAAAGAACTCAATCCTACTTTTTACAATTAATTACTCATTACAAATATTGTTATATTTTAGGCCATAAACAAATGATAAATTTTAAAGATCTCGTTCATATAGGACTCTTACACAAAAGAAAAAATAATAATAATAATAATAGTTCATAAATACCAACCAAGATCATTCTATTCCAGGCCTCACATCTCAAATTCCAATTTCATTCTTAAAAACCAAACACTCCCTTACAGTTTTCTACTGAAACTGTCGACCATCTTTGCTTTGAACAAGTCAGGAAAACTAGAGGTCCATTAATAAATAAATAAATAAAAGTTGCACAAGTACAAGACACCAATAGATCAAAACAGATTTCAAGGGCGTGAGGTAGAACTTTTGGAGAAGATGCTTAGACTGCAAGAGAATGTTCATTTTCAAGGGAGTGAGATAGAAGAGTTTCGGGACTCAAGGCATCTGCATATTTTTTTATGAAATCATGTTTCAGAGAGTCATTATGCCCTAATCCTTTGAGCAAACAATGACCTAGTGAAGGTCATTTGGAAGGAAAGATGCCCAAAAAAGAAAGAAACTATTGGTGAGGAATCTTTGCTTTAGTGGCTGACAATATAGAAAGGTTTAATTACAATGTCCAAACTAGGCTCTAAATCCCTGTTGCTGTGTTTTACCTAAAAGCAATATAATCTCAAAATCACTTATTTTTTTTCAGTGTCACATCAGTTTGAAATTTTGGTCTCTTCTATTATGCTCTTTCAGAGTTCCTGGGGTGCTTTGCTCTTCTGTCAAAGAAAACACAGCATTTGTTCTGCAGCCACAGGTTCAAGGGTGTCTATAACTTCTATGGGAGCAGGTAAATATAGGTTGGTTGCAACTTTTGTCTTATTAATGAAACATTTTTTCTTCACACACTAATAACATTAAATAAAATTACTTGCCACGATGGGAATTGGGGAAGCATGTAATAATTGAAACAAACAGCATTCAATGCCCGAACACTGGGCATAAAAGGATCTAGAACTCTATAGTATGTCCTCAATAACATGAAAGAAAAAACTATTTAACTCATTGTGACAATAACCCTGGTAATTGTACGATAATATTTGATCTGAAGTCAATATCAGACAAACTCACTTGGAATTATATCCCGTTCCTGGTTGCAATACCTCAGGCGCCATCCTAAAATAAAGTTAAATAGGTAAATACTTGGGGATCAAAAACACAAGATGGTTGAAAAGTATCCGCCTAAAAAAATCCTACCAGCATGGGGTTCCCACAAAGGTATTTCTGGAGCGCTGTCTATCACCTGTATCAAACATGCAAGCTGAAACACCAAAATCAGCAAGCTTCACAGCCCCATTACCATCGAGTAGTATATTTCCAGCCTGCAAACACAAATATTAAAAGAATAATAAAATAAGAGCCTTCACAATGTACAGTTAAGATTGAATGGGAAAAAGGAAAACACCAAGAGTTAATCTGAAAATTATGGTGTCAATGGACCTTTACATCCCGATGTATGTGTCCTTGTCGATGAAGGTACTCCAAGGCTTTAAGAGTTTCTTTCAGGACAGAACCAATAGCAACCTCTTCAAAGCCATCTGAGTATGCTGTCTTAATTAGGTGCAAACAAGAACCCTCTGCCATGAATGGCATGACAACCCAAAGGTTTCGGTCAACAACAAATGAACAATAAGCCCTTACGAGGTTTGGATGATCTATCAAACTCATTGTCTGAGCCTCCCTACGTATATCATCCTGTCAAAAGACAAGATTCTCTCTTATAATTAGACATAATCAAGTATCACTAACTTAAAGTTGTTATAGTATCAATTAAAAGACTTTTGAGTAAACATTTTAAGCCTAAAACAAAAGTGGTTAAGAAAAAAAAAATCTGAGAAGGTAAACAGAAAAATATGAGAAACACAAGAAAGCCAAAAAATAACATTAAGAAACCACAATATAATAATCAATTGGTGCCAATGTTCAAAATACTGTGGTACGGACGAAACCAGCATCCAATGTTCAAAATACTGGGGACCCCGCATATCTTTACCATTACAAAAAAGTATTTCACAATCTAGAGATGGGAGCCATGACCACCTTTCGGTGCGCGCTACTCAATCTATTGTCTTATGACTTTGGGAGAAACTTGGGAAGGTTATTGATTATACCTGGGCTCCAAGCAGATGATAAGAGCGCATTTCCATCCTCCCCCCCCCCCCCCCCCCCCCCCCCCCCCCCCCCCCCCCCCCCCCCCCCCCCCCCCCCCCCCCCCCCCCCCCCCCCCCCCCCCCCCCCCCCCCCCCCCCCCCCCCCCCCCCCCCCCCCCCCCCCCCCCCCCCCCCCCCCCCCCCCC
>NW_019272041.1:2362319-2376052 GCF_002738345.1 Cucurbita maxima
CCCCCCCCCCCCCCCCCCCCACTTTTTTTTGTAGCAGCAATATTATCTTAGTATCTTATTAACAAAGTTAGAGAAGCCTGAGGGAAACTTCAATAACTTTCTTATCACTTTACAATAACAGAAAATATAGAAACCATTCTATAGGGAACTGGGTTTGTTCTCTTTGATATGGTATTAACATAACATATTGACTAGGTTTCTACTATCTAGGATTTCTTGCAGGCTCGGTCAATAAATAAAGCCAGCCATCAGGACAACTCCACCCCACCCCAATGCTAAAATCATTCAGTTCTTCAATCAGCTCATGAAAAATGGAGATATTGATTATCCCAAGCTTTCTTGATGCCATTTATCTCCCACATCCACGGCATATATTTTCACAGTAATCTTCATCTCTATCTACCTCAAGGCTCAAACTTTCCGATGAGGTAAGTACCACAAGTTTCTAGTGAAATATTTGTTAAACCAAAAATTAGGCCCTCGTTCCTTGCTTGCCAGTGTAGCGTGAATCAATCACGAAAATACGGAGCCGAAGAACAATTACACTGAAGTCACTTCAGTTTGTATACATAAACTAACCGAAAGCCAAAACACAAAAGTTTTCGTGTACAACAATTCCCATGTCACAAAATTTCTACCCGCAAAACTAGGGAAAAAACAACAAGTACCTCTGTAAGAACTCAAACCAATTAAATCAACAACAATTCAAACCCGATCTTTCACAAACACAAAATGAAAGGTCAATTAAGCGATTACAGAAACACAAAATTAAGCCAAATTAACAACAATTCAAAGCAGAAACAAGAGAACAGCAACAGAGCAAGAGTGGAAAACTCACTAGATTACTATTACAGCGATCAAGATCCAAACACTTAATGGCAACAACTTCATTCGACGGAGTATAGATCGCTCGAAAAACCGTGGCACTAGCACCATAACCAATCTCTTCAAGAAGCTTATAATCGGTGAAATTGGCGCTGTAAGTCCTTTGCCGACCTCCCATCCTTCCCATAACCTAAGGAGCAGTTGACAAGCAGAAAAACTCCTACCGGAAAACCACTGTAGAGTAGAAAATCAGTGAAAAGGAGTTGTCCAGAGGTGTGGCGATAGAACTATCGGGTCGTTGACCGCCATTAGAAGCGGTAGAGAGAGAAAGTGAAGAAGAAGATGTGGGGGTGAAGGCGCAGAGAGAGAGAGAAGAGAGAGAGTTAAAGGGTGATGACGTGTCAACGGCCCACAAAAGAGCAAAGGAAAATGGCATTCTTCAAACCAGCAGCCCATTGGTGATGCCAACCAAAGTCTTTCCAAAGTACTCATTCTAAATAGTTCCTTCCATGCCTTCCTTCTCCCTTTTGTCTTAAATTATTGCTCGTTCCATCGTTCAACACATGTATCGTTGATCAACGGGTCGGAGTAGAGATATCTATTTAATTTGTCGAGTAGGGACCAGCTCCAAATAGGACGGAGATTCTTCGTTTAAACGGAGAATGGGAGAGGGAGTGGAAAGAGATTTCTCCACGTTGAATAAAATGGGTCAGGATAGAGAATGAAATAGGTGGTTGAGATGGGACGGGAAGCCTCCACCCTGCCATGTGGACATCTCTAGGTTACAGGCTCGAAATGTCTCATTTTTCAATATTGTTTTTCTTAGTTAACATTAGGTTTAGTGCTAATTGAAAGGCAAAATCTTTTATTTTTACCCACCCCAAAACAAAAAAATATATTTCATTAAAAAATAATAATAATAATTATCTTTTTCGATATTTTCTCAGTGCTCGGTAGATAGGCTATAGATCGAGACTAAACCCTAATAACGCATAAAGGATTTGATTTGAGCCAGAGTCCGAACATCGGAGTAGAGAACACATGAATCGAAAGCACTTTCAAGGTTTGTAAGTGCGAGCAAGTTCTTTTTTTTATCCCTCACTCTGCCAATTTATTTCCCGGTCACATTCATCATTAGTGCGACTTAAATATTTGACCATAATTTTGTATTAAAAATTGATAGCATATCTAGAAGTAGAGGTGTTCGTAGTTGGGTTAAGACAGTTTTTAGACTCAATCAATTATTCAATTTATAACTTTTTAACTTAGATAGCTTTTATTAAATAACAATTTCTAATCTAATTTTTTTTTTTTTTTTTTTTTTGTTATTTATTTAATTTTTTTAATAAAAATAAAATATTAATTTATTTATTTTCAAACCTTTAATTAAAATTGACAATTTAATTTTAATCTATATTTCGAAATTTTACCTTTTAAATAGTTAAAAATTATTATTAAGGGTTATTTTAAAATAAATAGTTAAAAATTATTATTAAGGATTATTTTAAAATAAATAGTTAAAAATTATTATTAAGGGTTATTTTAAAATAAAGCAAAAATATATTTTTTTTAATATTAATAATAAATTGGAGATGGTTCAGTTCAATCCAATCTAATTGGAAGAGAACACATGAATCATCGGAACCCATTAAGTTTTTATTTATTCGAATTCATCTCAACCCAAAAAAAATTCATAGGGTTGATCAGGTTTTTTGAACATTTCTATTTAGAAGTGATTTATAGCATTTCCCGAGCAATCATCATATCTTGACCATGATGTGCGACATTTTGTTACACGATTAATAAAAATAAAAAAAAATGAAAAATATCAACTTAAGTATAGTTCAACTAGTTAAAATATCAACTATCTTCCTTAATAAGTAAAAAATTCAAACTCTGATAACATAAATTTTACCAAACATAATTTGATTGGTTAAAACGTTTGTAATGTTCTTCAAAAGTTATAAACTCGAACTTCGAATCCCGACCCGTACTTATGCCATTAAAGCAAACTCGTGAAGTGAAATGGAATCGAGACATAGGACATAGTCATTATAAAACAATGCATGTTTATGTAGAAGAAAAGAACACATGAGGATTGTACAATCACTATTACAAAACCAAAGGCATGCTTAACCAACCACCATGAACACTATCCTTTGTCTTCCTCTTTTAAGTTCTTGTCTATGATCATCTTCGTTCTCTCACCTCCAATTTGCACCTTCAAACTTTAGGGTTAGTAATTCTCTTATTCTAGTGTTGGGATTCTGCCTATTTGTTGTTTTTAATCACGGGTTTCTATTATGTATCACGAAAACTTGTTTGAATAAATTGAGAAATCTCATATTTATTGAGCGTTGTGTAGTGATTTCAAATTCTAGAAACATTATATAAGCAGTGATTTCAAATTCCGAGGTTAAGCATACTCTAGCAACTATATGCAAGGCAGGATAATAAGTCCTAATAGTTGACCGCTATGGATTGAACGTTTCCTTCTTATTTCGTGAATGCCCTTATGACCACTACGCCAATTCATCATCAAAACCCTCCATAGGAGTTCCACATGCTTCATATTCATGTTTGTTAGAGTTACATGGAAATTTAGAGGCGTTGGAGGACAAAGAAATTGTTAGAGTTACCATTTTTATTTTTATTTAGTAACAACATGCTTGATGTTAAGAAAAGATCTTTTACAGGAAGGTTGGCTAGAGATTTTTTGTAAAAACGCTAGTCCCATCAGTTCATAATGAGAGTATTTCATCGAGAACACTAGTTCCCCAAGGGGGATGGATTGTGAGAACTCACATTGATTGGAGAGGAGAACGAATGCCTGTGAGGACACTGGCCCGGAATGGAGGTGGATTGTGAGATCTCACTCGGTTGGAGACGGGAACAAAATAAGGGTGTGATACGTTTTAAAAACCTTGAGGAGAAGCCCGAAAAGGAAAGCTTAAAGAGGACAATATTTGTTAGCGGTAGGCTTGGGTCGTTACAGAACCATTTCAAAAAGATAATTTGTGTTATGTGTAAACTGGTTAAGGTATAACCATTGACCAAGAAGTTAAACATTCGAATTCCACGAAAAATAAACTATAAACTGGTTAAGGTATAACCATTGACCAAGAAGTTAAACATTCGAATTCCACTTAAGAAAAATAAACGGTAAACTGGTTAAGGTATAACCATTGACCAAGAAGTTAAGATTCGAATTCCACTTAAGAAAAATAAACTAGTATTTATTATATTCGACATAGACTATGACATTGTTCTCTCTATATTATCTTATCATAGTTTTAAAATTTTGAAAATTAAGATGACTTATAGGTTTAAGAAGACATCAATGAGAATGCAGATCACTTCGAAACTCGTTAAGAATGGGCATTTTGGGGCTCGATCTAAAAGCTCTCTAACGTGGTAGGCGTAGGAGCGCTAGGTGAAGTAGTAACGAAGCTCTGGTGGTGATATCAGTGCACTGTAAGCATAGTAGCCCCCTCGGGTTTTCTCTTTGACAATGTTTAGTCGGGGAGAAACTCGTAAAAGTCGTAAAATTTACTTAGAAATCAAACCAAAAAGTCCATTTTGATTTCCAAAGTTTGGCAGCCGCCCATAGCATTTGGTCATGCTAGCTAGAACAGAAAGTCTTTTGGGTGCTTTCATTTCAATGGTGAAAATTCATAATTTTACACCCATTACGGTTGGTGTACTGACCTCCATCATCAACTATCAGTGTTCTTCTCATTTAACTTTACCAACCCTGTTTCGATCTAGATTTTTAATTTTATTATCTATCTTTTTTAGGACTAAATTAATATTTTTCTATGGCTGTCAAGTTCTACAGATAAAAATATCAAATAATTCAATTAAAGTTTCCATGAAATTAATTCGAAGCTCTTTTCAAAGAGCCCAGAAACATGTACGTAGATTCTTATACATGAAAAGAAAATCTGGCTAGAGAATATCATGTATTAAGCACTGGAAAAGCACCCCAAAAATTGAGTTCCAATTTGGAGAAATGAATACTAAATCTACTATAAGCAAGCATAATATAAACATCAAGGTAATATAAGTAATAAATTTTCATACTTGATAATAATCATCAACCCGTTGCAATGCCAGCCAAAACGTCGTTCTTGCCTCGAGCATAGATTGTATAAACTAATCTAACCGCATCAAGCCATCCATCGAGCGCATCCCACGAGTCAGCAACCTGATATATAATAGATAAGGTGATCATATAAGTTCATAATTGTTGGACATAATAGTGTAAGTTAAGTAACCAAAAGAAACTATGGGAGTTTCCATGTGATCAATGGACTCACTCTAATAGCACAGTTTGCTACTCGAACATATCAGACATGATAATTTTTCAGATATTGTAAAATTGATGAGCTCGATTCGGTTTTTTCATGAGTGTCTAGGTTAGTTTGGGCATACCTTGACTATTTTCATGGAACAATCTTTTCAGCCAACTACATTCGGTTTTTTCATGAGTATGAGTGTCTAGGTTAGCTTGGGCATATCTCAACTATTTTCATGAAGCAATCTTTTCAGCCAACTACATTCGGTTTTTTCGTGAATGTCTAGGTTAGCTTGGACATACCTCGACTATTTTTATGGAACAATCTTTTCAGCCAACTCCATTCGATTTTATCATGAGTGTCCAAGTTAGCTTGAGCATACCTATTTGTAGTCAACTATTCTCATGAAACAATCTTTTGAGTCAACTACGTTAAGTTGCCAAGGTAACTTCCTAAGTTATTAAATTCTAGGTAGGTGGTTGTCATGGCTTAAACTCATTACTTGGAGAACTTTATTATTTACATCAATTTCTCGATCATTAAGCCAATTCATACCGTTTCCTCTTTACGATCCAACTGGAGAGGTTTTTTTAAAAAAACTCCCTAGAATTGGGCATCTTCTCCTCTACAATTTCCTACCATAAATGAAATGGTTTCTTATTTATTAAAAAAAAAAAAAAAAAAAGACGTAAAAGCTCAAGCTCACCAAGAAAACTGGTCCATGGATTGTGTCAATGCAAAGTCCAGCGCCCGGCGGTAAAGTTAGATCTGCACATGCTGATACAGATACAATATCTGGAATTTCTACTTTGATTGGCATATCGCCATTCAAGGTACTTCCAGATCTTCCTAAAGCATTAGGGGATGTTTGTATTTGTTCCCCCCCTATTTTAAGCTGAAAGAGGATTGACCATAAGTAATTCAATATCAGTTTCAACCAAATCACATAAACGCACCCATCTCCCACGGCTGACTGATAAAATCTAAACCATAAAAACAGATAGAACTTTACCTTTTGCAAAACATCATGATTTAGGAAATACTGTGAACGTTTCCAATCACTGTGTGGAGCAAGTGGTTTCCCTACAGGAGGTGCAGTCAGGTACCCAACTTTTAGATAGGGTAACGGCAGCTGTAAAAAAGGCAAGTTCCAGAAAGTTCATTGCACCAAAGTATAATTCCAGATCAAGGGATGTCACCAGAAAGTAAAATCAGAATATATGATGAGTCTGAATTTACGGGTTACAGATGTCTTGGAATCTTAAAAAATATAGTAAAATGCTTTAATGGGTATATGCTAAAGTTATAACGATATGACACATCATGGCCATACTTTTGACTGCTATAGTAATCTTCATTGATAGACACAGCCTTTCAGACTTTGAACCGAAAGCAATACAAGTGTAACAGCCCAAACCTACCTGTAGTAGATATTGTCCGCTTTGGCCTGTTACGTATTGCCGTCAACCTCACGGTTTTAAAATGCGTTTACTAGAGAGAGGTTTCCATACCCTTATAAGAAATGTTTCATTCCCTTCCCCAACCGAGGTGGGATCTCACAACCCACCCCCTTGGTCCTCGCTGTCACATTATCGCCTGGTGTCTGGCTCTGATACCATTTGTAATAACTCAAACCCAACGTAGCAGATATTGTCCGATTTGACCCATTACGTATCGCCGTCAGCCTCACGGTTTCTCATGGTTTTAAAACGTATCTACTAGGGAGAGGTTTCCACACCCTTATAAGGAATGTTTTGTTCCCCTCTCCAACCGATGTGGGATCTCACAACACGAAACTTAAAAACATGACATGCCCCAACTGTTGATGACATTATAGACGTAATACAGTATGTATTATGACATTGACAACTTCATTTATTTTAGAATTTTGTACAGATCTTTCTCATCCCATTAAAAGACCAATACAGCGCATATTAAACTAAACCATATAAACACTACAGAAAGCTTTCTGGTCTACAAGTATTGAGCAAATAATAGAAAATAAAACGTAGTCAAGTGTGATGCATATTATTTGAGAAGTCAGACTAACCATTGAACGAACCAATCGCAAGGCACTGCTGTAAACCTATTAAAAACAAACATCAAAACTTCAATTGAAGCTTGTATGTGAAGAAATAAATGACTAATCGGAAAACAAGAGAAATGGAAGAAAAATTGAAACTTTGCTTCGGTTATAATATTTAAAATGTTTCTGTATCCTTTTCCACGAACAACTAGAAGTTGGCTTAAAAAACTATCGTACTTGTGCACAAATACGTGTCAAGTCTTGGTAAAAAATGAAAAAGACGTTGAACGGAACATAATAGTTGGTTTCTACATCAGGCACAACAACACGGAAATTATTCGAAACGAAAGGACTGGGCTTACAGAGTAACTTGGTTTTAAAGCATGAGCAGCTGCAATATAAATTGCAGATTGGCTGTACAACTCATTGGGGGAAACATCCTTAAAGTTTCCTGTTCCACCAGTCCGTAATGTGTCCTCAGCTAGTCCATACTGTAGAGGTCAGAAATGAGTTAAGATTTGAGCAAATTTAAATTATCTGATCTAAATCAATCAAGACATAAGTTTTCCATTGCTTGGCATTTATATAAACAATACTTAAGAATCTTCTATACACATCCCTACAACACAAGTTGATGAGTCATTCTAAACACTGCGCGTTAAGCAGATGAATGGTCATGTAATTTCCATATATGGGGCAGGCAACAGACTCACCAAAACAGTACCAAGATTGTAAATTGCTCGATGAAAATCAAATTGCAACTGTATAGCTGCACGAAACTGCAATTGGAAGACAACTGAGTTACCAACAACGCTCAGAATGTAACAGTAAGTGTTAAACAAAAGGCTGCAACTATTTGGTATTTAGATGTTTCCAAATAAGTGTTATTGTCACCTTACTGATAGCTGTTCTTACAATTGTCTGCTTTTCTCGTGCTGGCACAATCGCACTGAGTTCCTGAAATGGATCATGATATACGTATATATTCAATAAAAACAAATATCTTACCCATATTGCTTATGCTTGAGTACGTGGAGGTGGGCAAGAGAGACTATTTCAAATTGAGATTAATCTAATGTGAAAAACATAAGTACCTGTAGAGCAAGCCCCCAATTATTTAGCGCCTGAAATAGATCCAAAAATAGTTAGCCTTAAGGTATTTGCAAAAATATAAATGCAAACAATTCTTTTAATGTTATGGAGGCTTGTCATAGAATCAACTTCACAAAGAGAACATAATGCAAACGAAGAAGAAAATCCAAGAGAAAAAGTTAAGCACATGTAGGTACTAGCAATTTCTTGAGATGTACCTGGGGACTATTCCAGTTGAGTTGGACAGCTTTCTCATAATTTTTGGTAGCCTGAATGATAGAATAATTGAAATGATTAGTTCAGATGAAAAGGAAAAATAATTCCTGAAAATTAGCACCTGTATTTTATGTGTTTTACCGACACTAGCAAATTTTCATCACGGAGTTGATGATGAAGTATAATTAAACCTTTTACACAGTTAACAGCCTATGATACCGTTGAAAGAAAAGGCAAGTTTCTTTTTAAGAAAAATATAAAATTATAAGGAGGGTGGAGATCCAAACTTTCAACGTGTTAATGAGGCATCCTTCACCAAGTAATCAAACATTTCACCAAAAAGAGAAGAAGATAATAAGAACTGAAGGAGTTGCATTGAATTAAAGTGATGACATTAGCACTGTAAATAGAAAAAATTTTAAATCCTTCTCTATCGCCAGAGAAAACGTAGATAACCCAGAAAATGATAGAGCCCCCCCTTTTTACCAGAACGATAGATACACTGGGGATGGGAGATTTTTCAAATGCGTAATGACAAAAACCCATTAGAGATGGAAGTACAAACCTGCTTCCACAGTTCTTCAGCCTCCTTCGTACGACCACGCATTTTGGCCCGATCAGAGATTGCAATAGCCCAATTATAAAAAGCCTGGGATGCATCCAAATACATTCAATCATTAAGACAGCACGAACGGAATTTTGCAGGTCAGGTGAAACATGCATACGAGTATTTTCTAAATCGGCCAATGCCAAGTATAAAAGAAGGCCTACTTTCAGCCATGGTTTATCAAAACCTAAGCAGGGATAAATAATTACTATGTGAAAAATGGGGCCAAGGAAAACTCATTTTGATCCATCTGGCAAAAAGAAAAGAAAAAAAAAAAGAACTCTATAATCTAAATAAGTTCATTTCTGGCAGAATCAATATTCGAAACTCTTCAAAGTTTGTCCATATTTTCCTTCATTTCCCCATCTTCTGTTCACATTTTTTGGCAACAGCATCCTAACTAGTAAAAGTACAAAACGGTTTCTTTTTTTTTTACATACATCGTGAAGTGTTGGGCAAAGACGGGTTGCCTCATCATACTTTTTACAAGCCTCCTCAAGCAATGCATCTTTAGAAGGTGAAGTGGAATCTGGACTAACATTATCTGCACTCTCCTGCAACATCAGATTAATAGAGTTTATTGTGATATTGCTTATAACAGAATGAAGAGATCTGTTCGTTTTACGGTGTCTTATTACAATGATTTTTTACTTGCATTATCAAAGAAAAGTAAATGTTCATCGTATTTCATATCCTTGTTGTCTTTTAACAAAAAATTATTGACACTAGGTACTGGAAGGTGTCAGGTAAGTTGTGTTATATTTTTATACCAAACACAGAATTCAATTGATCTGGAGTTGTTTTAGTGACCCGTCAATAATATCTCTCTGCACTTTACAACATTATTGATGAAGATCATATAAAATCTCAGACCTGGAGGACCAAAGCCCAATTGTATAGAGCATCATAGTCTTGAGCATTTCTCTCAATTGCACTAGCATACCTGCAATTTTTAAATTGAAAATATAATGTTTATAAACAAAGGATCTCTATAAGAGTAGCCATTTTTTAAAGAATAAAATGGATTCTATTTCTGATGAGAAATAACTAAATAATATCTATTTTTATCAATAATCATAACCAAAAGGCAGAAAAAAAGAAGGGTTCTCAGTCTTCCTTTTATATATACTTTTTGGGCACCACTCATATGTCTTGGACATCATAATTTAATTTTGGTGGCTACCCATGGTTCTTCTAAGCCCAAAGTACACTGAGGCGTAATAATCTTTCTAACCTAAGAACAATTCGAGGGGGGAAAATATGAGCCTTAGTGAGATCTACCCTCCTACAATTATCTCCAAGGAGACATACCCGAAATATCTTGAGGTGATTTCCTCGCATCTCACCTATGCTACAGGTGGTTTGCACTTAGGCATACCCCTTTGGAAAACAATGCGCCCACCTAACTAGAATACAGATATTCCTTAATAAGTTTGTAAACTCTACATGTTATAAAATCAGTTAATCCTTTACTGCTTTGCATGAAAGCTAATCAAATACCCATGATTATTTATATAAATACAACCATGCTACATATAGTATTATCTATTGTCTCCTTTACTAACCCCCAAAGTATGCACTTTTTTTTCCTTTTTGGTTGCAGTGAAAATCCAATTCTCATTCTTTCAATGCATCACAATGACACAACTAGGCTCTGACACAACCCAAGATCCTATTGGATGAAATGGGGAAGTACAACTGGGGCCCGATTTCAATAGGAATTCAAAGTCCAAGTTACAAGACCTATTATGAGAAACATAAACCAAGTAGATGCAATTACGAAGGACAAAAAGTATTATGATGATACCTCTTAGCAGCAAATGTGAGAATCCGTTGGCGAGAACGGCCCTCTTCATCAACACCTGTAACACTGCTGATCAACTCCATGGCAGCTCTGCTCTGTTCAGAATAAGGCTGTTGTGGGCTATCTTGATTAAGACTGTGCAAATTCATACAGTAAAGAAACAATATAGCTATTGAGACAAAAGGTGGTAACAGCAAAACTCTACTGCAATTAAAGATTCCACTGATAATACAGAGAATTTTCTTAATCCAAACCAAAATCAAATGAAGAGAAAGAGGGAGAGAGAACTAATAGATCAGTATGCAAAAAGGAACGGATAGGAGTATCCATAAATGAATTGACTAGTTCCAAAACGGGGTATGATTAAGATGAATTGACTAATTGACAATTATTAGGAGTGTTAGTGGTTCATGTTGGGTTAATTTGAGCACGAACCAAAACCAAGCTGCAAGATATATTTCTTTTCAGGCTAATAAAAAAAGAGCAGGCCAAACAGATAACGTGTCAGTTTATCATTTCAGTTAACCAGTTTCAAGGTTGGTCCAAGGTACATGAAACACAAACAAAATTAAAACTCTTAATAGGGATGTTTGTTAAGTTAATACCCAAGGAGATAATGGGCGATGTGCAATTAGAATAGGCCATACAATCCAATTTGACCAGAAGTAACTAAATTGAAACCAACTACACTTTCCTATCACTTCAATAAAAGCCTATTTGGTTAGAAATGAAATAACCAAAATTTGAAGCCACAAAATCCAATTCGATAGCAACAGAAGTTGAGAAGAAATCAAACCCAAGGCAAAGCCAGTTTCAAAGCCAAATAATAATAATAATAAAACTTGTTTCAAAACCAAAGTCCCAAGGAAAGACTTCGTTTCAATAAGCCGAAGGATTCTAGCTCTTTTAGCACTAAAATGATTACATCCAAACCTCAGAAACGTTTTATGGGAACATATCCTGTTTTGGGATAATGTAATGAAGGACAGAATTTAGTCTGTTCATGGGTTGAATTGGGTCAGGTTGAAGCAATTTTCAGATTTAACAAAAACTTCGGGTCAACTGAATGGTAAATCCGAACGACCAGATTCTACACACAAGGTCTGCCCTATAGAATTCAATAGGATCATCGGATTTGCTAACATGCAAAACAAAAAACTCTCCTAGAGAAGCCATTATACTAACCGTAACAACAATGAATAGTCCCTGACAGTATTCAATCGTTCAAAGCAATCATTGTATCTTACCCTTCTAGGAAGAAAAACTGCTCTAGAGAGTTTGAGAGAATCGGCTATAAAGAATTGGCAGGGGGTCAATCAGATGGTGAAAACCATCGTTAAAGAGACGAAAACTCGCAGACGCCGAGCAAGCTGGTTAGAGAACTTTTGATGAACTTTGACTTTCAGATATTGACTTTCAAATGGGAGTTCCTTGATTTTTACGCCTAAACCATTCGTCATTGAAAGAAAACTACTACCCCATTACTATTTTTAATGAAAATTCGGCTTTCAACCTTCAAGCTTAATAAGAACTGTCGTAAAAATCAGGTTGAACAGTCACCATTCACCATTCAATTTCAAATAATTGGAGATTAGAATGCATTATTAGAAAGCATTCGATTACCAATCAACCATATTCAGTATTCTCAAGTACACAACAAACCTGTAACCGTCGGGCTTCTCGCCTTCAGATTCGTTAACGCTGTCGTTGCCATCTTCACCTTTCAATCCATTCAGCAACTCTCTCATTGTAAACGTCCGGCTTCCTTCATCTTTACGCAGCGTAGGCTGCGAGTTCTCGATGCCGTTGGACGGGATCGAGGTTCCTTTAGACTCATCAAATTTCGGATCTGAAACATTCGTCACTACCTGTAATGGCAGTGACTCCGATAACTGTTTCCTTCGAGACGCCAGCTCTGATTCTGCTTCTGCTTCTGCTTCTACATAAACTGATTCTGATTCTGATTCTCGTTCTAGCTGTGATTCAGCTTTGGGAATTGCGTCTGCTATGCGTTCTGGCTCTGATCTGGACTCATCGGTTTGCTCTGATTCTGACGAAATTTGTGGCTCAGTTACGATTCCGTTTTGCAAATTATTAGGTTCCTCGGGAGTAGTCGACATGGTGAAATGGCAAACAGGAAGAGAATGAGATTGAATCAAGGCTCCGGAAAACAAGCCGATCGAAGATCCGCGAAGAACGAAATTGAAGGACGAAAGCGATTACCAATTCCCAACCCCTCGTGGAACCACTCCGCCATTGTTGAGTGTCACAAGCGACTTACACTGTACGTCCTTTTTTTTTTTTTTTTTTTTTTTTTTGNAATTTCCATCCAATTACAATGATAATAGTGAAAATGGTTTACTTTTTCTTTTTTTTTTTTAATATTATTTGTTTTAAAATTTTTAAATCAGACTTTTAAATTAAAAAATATATATTTATTATTAAAATTTGGTTTAAAAATTAAATATTTTATTAAGAAAAAATATTAAAAAAAACAAATAATTTGAATATAATATGGTTTTAATAACTTATTAAAAAAAGTATAAAATATTTATTTTTTAATTTAAATACTTCATTAATTTTTTTAATTATGTAATTTAATTAAAAATAAAAATAAAAACTCCCTAAAATATATATTTAGCTATTCCACAAAATTGAAGCTTTCATAAAAATATTTATTCTTTTTTAGTGTAAAAGTTTTTATAAAAATAAAAAAGAATGATCTATTATATATATATATATATATATATATATATATATATATATATTTTTTTTTTTTTTTTTTTTTTTTTTTTTTTTTTTTTTTTTTTTTTTTTTTTTTTTTTTTTTTTTTTTTTTTTTTTTTTTTTTTTTTTTTTTTTTTTT
>NW_019272041.1:2376503-2385596 GCF_002738345.1 Cucurbita maxima
TTTTTTTTTTTTTTTTTTTTTTTTTTTTTTTTTTTTTTTTTTTTTTTTTTTTTTTTTTTTTTTTTTTTTTTTTTTTTTTTGTAGATCATAGTGATTTTAAACGAATAATAAATAAAGAAAAAACTAGAACTTACCATTTTTACCCCCAAAAAAATTAATAAATTAATAACTTAAAATAATTTCGACGCTTATAATTTAAATACTAACATTTTTGTTTGTTGTATACGATGAAAAATGAGTAGATATTGTAGCCACGTCATTATGCAGCTGAAATTTTAGGGCATTATCCTTATAAGTTCGGTAACAATCCTTATACCAGGTTGAATTTTAGATGTTTTATTTATAATCTCTCTCAAAATTTCCCGATATATGAAAATGACCAAAATGCCACCGTGATTGTTATGCCCATTTTTTAACACATTTCAAACAAAGACGACCACCGCCCACCCTCATCGTGCCCACCCTGACAACCATCGCAATCTCTTTTAGCAACCACAACTATTGTCAATGACCTCCTACACGGATGATAATTAGACCTAATATTTTAATTATAGATTCAATGTAATTTGACATTACTATAAACACTTTAACATAAAATAAACTAAACAAACTTATATGTAAAATCACATTTAAAAAATGCAACGAAACATAACGAGAGACAAAACTTCGATTATTAAACCAAGCAATATGCCATATTTATGCACGTAGGATGCCAATTATTAAGGACATATGGTCCCATCATCCATTTCGATCGCTTTTTCGCCCATATATTTTGGACGATCCTTTTTTATCACACGTAAAACGCATCGTTCAAACACAATTTTTGTATCTTTTGACCCGACATAAGTTAAACTATACAGAATCTATCTCTATTTCTTAATTATTAATTTTTTTTTAATAATTACCTAATTTAAATATAAGACAATATCGAAATTTTTTAATTTAGTTACCGACAATACTGAATGTGTTAAAATACTTTAAATAAATTGGGATAAACTCGACGTCTTTATCTATTAGCCTATCTCGATGCATTATGGAGAGTAATTCTTTTAAAAAATTAATTCCAACTAAAATCAATGCTAATAAAAAGTGAATAAAGAGATAATATTAATATAAAATTATAAAAAAAATAAAAAGAAAAAGATGAATTTAGACTTTTTGCCCATGCCTCTTTATATTATTTAAATTTTAAGTATTATTATTAAAGATGGTATCAAGTCAAATCAAAATAATAATAATAATAATAAATAATAATAATGTCCAATCTACTTTTGTGAAAGATTCCAATTTAAAAGTGATTTTATGCTTTTAATTTAAATAATAATAGAAAGAAATTATTTAAAAATTTGTTATAATTTTACCCTCTGTTTATTTTTTTATTAATTAATTCACTACAATTAATGATTGAATAATTTTATCAAATTTTATATATTCTTTTTTAAATTTTTTTAGAGGGTTGTCGTCGTCCTAACAACATGTCTCACAATCTACACTCTTGGGAGCATACCGTCCAATGTCTAGCTCTAATACCACTTGTAACAGCTTATCATTATCAGTCTCATGATAAGTCTCACAATCTACCCCCTTGGGGGCCAACGTCATTGCTAACACACTGTTTGGTGTCTAGCTCTGATGTCATTTGTAACATTTCAAACCAACTGTTAGTTGATATTGTCCCATTTGGTCTATTACGTATCATCGTCAATCTTACGAAAAGTCTCACAATTCCCAAACGTTCTTGCTAACACATCATTCGATGTCTTACTTTAATACCATTTGTACCGTCTAAGCTTACCGCTTGTAAATATTGTATGTTTTAGCTTGTTATGTATCGTCGTCAACCTCGCGATTTTAAAACGTGTTTACTAAGAAGAGGTTTCTACACTCTTTTAAGAAATGTTTCGTTACTCTCTTCAACCGTCGTGGAATCTCACAATACATGTGTATTAATTTATTGAATGCATTAGATTTTTTTTTTTTTTAACTATATTTCTAACAAAAACTTATTAAAGATGTGAAAATATTACAACAATTTTTAAATTAGGGTTAAAATTGCTATGAAGTGCAATTTTGAGAAATTAATTTAAAATTTGTAATGAAATAAGGACTATTGAGAATTGTGAGATCCCACCGGTTGGAAAGGGGAACAAAGCATTCCTTTTAAGAATGTGAAAACATCTCCCCAGTAGACACATCTTAACACGACGACGATATGTAAAGAGCAAAAACGGACAATATCTACTAGCGGTTACAAATGATATCATAGCAAAACACCGGACAGTGTGCCAGCAAGGACGTTAGAGGCTCTTAAGGGGGGTGGATTGTGAGATCCCACATCGGTTAGAGAGAGGAATAAAACATTTATAAGGGTGTGAAAACCTCGGTGCCAGCGAGGATGTTAGGCCCTCAAGGGGGGTGGATTGTGAGATCCCACATCGGTTAGAGAGGAGAACAAAACATTTATAAGGGTTGTTTTAAAACTGCGAGATTGACGATAATATGTAATGGGGGCTAAAACGGACAATATCTACTAACGGTGAGCTTGAACTGTTATAACAATGAACAAAACTTATGGTGGAACTCGATGTGGTTGCAGTAAGATGAAGAAAATACGGTATAGGGTTAGAAAGAATCTAAGAACACTTTTCGACCAAGTCCCATTGATTGATCACGACGATATCGTGGATATGTTACCTAAAAATAAAGGAGAACTAACCTACGAGTATCTACACGTGCTCTATGAAATAAATGGCAAATAATTATTTATTACCTTAAGATCTTATTGATAAGCAACTATGTATACATTAGGGTTTAAGATTTGTAATTAAATGTTGTTGCAAAATGGAAGCCCTAAATCTTGCACTTTGGCTAGAGCCTTCTCAAATTGGCTCCATTTTTGCTCCAAAGTCCCCATATAACCAATGGACATTCTTACGAGCCCGGGTGAGATTCCCGCCAATTCCTTATCATTCCCGCTCAGTTCACTACTTGTGCTACTACTCGAACACGACATTAGAGTTTCATAGTACCCTAAACTCACTGCTATGAACCCAAATTGTGTAGTGTTTTGGAGTACATTCATGAGCTTGTTCGCCCTTTCCTCGGTCCCCATGTCCAAGCACAATATTCCCCCGCACCCGTACTCCGAGTTCCCAAGGCTCTTCATTAGTTGGTGTTGTGGATGGTCTGGTAGCCCGGGGTATATGACCTTCAACCCTAACTTCTTCATTCGTTCCGCGAACACCGCTGCTCTTCTGCAATGCTCTTTCATCCTCAGGCTCAGGTGAGGGATTCTCTCCGAGAGCTCGAATGCCACCTTTGCATTCATGGTTGGTCCTAAAAGCATCAAGCCTCCCTGTAGCAAATCCATCATTGAGTTCACTAGCTTCGTTGGCCCGCACACCGCACCTACACGTTCCATCCAAACTCAAAAGTTTAAAGACTAAAATGAGTACATGTTAATTACAGCTGAGCTATATACCTTCTATTAATCTAATTTCCGACAATATTATTAACAAATAATTATTTAATTTTTCTTTTTTTGAAAAAAAATCATTTTTCTTGAGTAAATATTTAAAATTTTGATTGAATTAAAAAAAAAATCCACGTTTTATATCATGGTAAAAAGAATATTTATAAATTTAATTTTAAAAATCTAAATAATTATCCGTTTTTTTATCTGAAATATTCTTGGTGACGTGGATAAAACAGTCAAAATGTCAGAAACAGTACCTGCAATGATGTCAGCACCGCCGCTAATGAACTTAGAAATACTATGAACAACCACGTCAGCACCGAGCCTTGCCGGCGACAGAACCATCGGCGCAAACGTATTATCAACTACCACCGTCAGCCCTTTTTCATGTCCGATCCGACACAATTCCGGTATGTTCGCCACCACCAACGTCGGATTCGCAATCGCTTCAAAATAAAGCACTTTTGTCTTCCCTTCCACAATCGCCTTCTCCACCATTTCCAAATCACTTATGTCCACAAACGACGTCGTTATATTCGACGTTCTCGGCAAAAAGTGAGCCAACAGAGCGTGGGTTCCACCGTAGAGTGTTCTAGCCGCTACGACGTGGTCCCCACTTGCGAGTAACTGGAGGAAGACAGCGGCGATGGCGGACATTCCGCTGGCAGTACAGTAGGCAGCGGCGGTGCCTTCGAGAGCAGCTATTAGACGGCTGAGATTCAAGACGGTGGGATTAAAATGACGGCTGTAGATAAAGAAGTCTCGTTCAGGACCGAGCTCGCCGGCGAACAACCGCTGCATAGTCTCCGGTTCCATGACGGTGAATGTGGCAGAGGCTTCAATTGACATATTTACCCCTCCGTGCTCACCGAATTCGTGACGCGTGTTTGCAATCGCAGCCGCTGGATCCTCTAGGAGAGACGAAATCATGGCCGTTGGTTTCTTCGAGATCAAATTCTCGTCGGTTTCACCGGTGGCCGGTCTTTTTGCGCCGCAAAAATTTTGGTTTTTGCATTCAGCCATCGAATTAAAAGAACAAAAACAGATTTTTTTTTTTTTTAATTCGAAAATTGAAAATAAATATTTTCTTCTTTGTTTTGAGTTTAGAAGGAGAGCTGAAGGTAGTGTTTTATATAGAGCCAAAAAATGGAGATAAGGGGTAAAATTGGAATTTTGCAAATATGGTCAACGTTTTTTGCTTTGAAGTTTTTTTAAGGCTAAATTATAAAAAAGAATATTCTTTAAATTTCCTTTTTTAAAATAATCTTTTTATTCAATAAAATTTTATCTAATCATAATTTTTAATTCTAATTTTCTTCCGACATAGAGGTTAAATTTGTAATTTAACATTACGAAGTATTATCTTTATCTTCATTTAAATAGGAATTCATTAAAAACCGACATAGTTAAACATCGTCATATAATTTTTAATCCAAGTCATCGTCACAACGTTTCAAGTCAAACGTTCGAGTTTTTTTTTCCAAATTTAATTTTTTTAATGAAAAATTAAACACGAAATTGAATGTGGTCGTCTTCTTGGGTTTGAGGGTTTCAAACTGAACACGATTGTGTGTACATTGTGAGAGTGTTTGGTAATGGGAATTAGAGGCAAATTTGAAGTTGGGAGTTTGGGATGACAACGACGTGTCGTGTGAATGCCACGTAAGTTTTTTAAGGATGGCTTTGAAGAACCTCAAACCAATTTTTGTTTCGTTCGAGAAAACTGTCTTTTTCTTATCAATGTCTTTATCATTTGATCAAATACCGTTCTATTAGATATGAACAAATTCAATAATTTTTGGATGAAGTATTAAAATAGAACACTCGAGACCCTCTATCAAGAGACCTTAACACTCAAGGCCACACAAAATTAATAAAAAGTATATTATATATTTTAAACGTATTAAATTATTTATTATTCTCATTTTAATAATAAATGGGTCAAAATTTGTAGAGTGGATTAATTTTCCAAACCAGAACTAAAATATTTTAGTCACAACACACGACCCGAGTTGATGAGCCGAATACCCGATTAATATATATTTTTTATTCTTTATTATTTTTCATATTAATTTTTTTTATACTTTTTGAAAGAGTTTTTTTTTAAGAAGGGTGGCTTTTAAGATGTCATCGAGTCGTCTAATCAACTTAAATATTAATATTCTTTTATTGAATTGAATGGTTCGAATAAAAATTTTGAAATTTGTAAAATTTATATTCTAAAAAAAACCAAAAAGAAAATCGTGCTTATCTCAAGGACGTGATTATATTTTTTTTTTTTTTTGTTCGTGGAATTGAATCTTAGACTTTAAAGACTTTTATTATTATTTTTAAAAAAAGTATTTATGACTTATATTAATTATATTATTGTTTTGGTAGATAATAACTACATGTCATGGATTTCATCATAATTAAGATATGGCCCAATGAGTCACATGTATATTATCTTTAATTTCCACTAATGGATTCTTAAAATAATTAAATAAAAATTATTGCCCCGACACAATGTTCTCTTATTTATTGCTATACCGCACGTGCTCAAATTCAAATAAATAAATAATTATTAGATTCTATACCTTACCATTAAAAATAAACTTTTTTAAAAAAATAAAAAATATATTTATTGTTAGCACCAATTACAAAAAATTCATTTAATTTTTTAAAAAATAATATTAAAAGATGTCGAGACAGTAATATATCTTTTTATTTATAAAATTAAAGAATATTAATATTTTTTTTATATAATTTTATGATTATTTTTTAAATATAAATGTATTTTGAATTTTAATTAAAAATACCAAATTTAAGTATATATATATATATTTATTTATTTATTTATTTATTAATTTAGGGTATTGGATCAGCTATTCCACGTCATCGCCCCAATTAGACCTTTCACGCATCTGGATAATCCCTCTTGGATTCAAAGCTTCAGGCTTCACAGGTTAACATTCCGCCCTTGCTCCCACTTGGTTTTTCTCCTCAATCCTCCTCGAACAAGTAAGATTGAGTTTCTATGTTCTTTAATTTTTAATTCCTTGATTTAAGCGAAATATTGTTCTTCGGTCCATAATTTATGTAATTATGATTTGTAGGGGCGTTTATTATTAATTTTTGTTTGATTTCGGGAAAGCTGTTTGATTGATTTTCTGTTCATTCCTTTGGAGCTATTCCAGTTCAAGCTTGTTATGATTTTTGTTATGATTTTCGGGATTTTATCAGCGCCGTTTTTGTTAGGGTTCGCGTACTTCGATTTGCGGTATGAAGGTTGTAATTTTGATAGATTTGTATGGAAAAGTAAGACAGAAGGCTGTTATAGCAATATTGTGGAAAATTATCAACTCTTTTATACTGAATCGTTGCAAAAGAGGCATTTCAGAGCTCCAAGGTATTTGGGAAGTGAAAAGAAGGTAATGGATTTAGCTCAGAATGCATCTTCAGCTGCTGGGACTGGTGGAAGTGGTGGCAATGGATCGGTCATCAATGATACCTCTGCATTAACTTCCGTGGATGATTCAAAGCAAAACTTGAACCAAGTAATCAACTCCATACAGAAAACTATGGGTATCCTATCAGCTGCCTCTTTTACAACGCCTTTATGCCCAATTTTGCTTCATCTAATATATAATTCGCTCTTTGTTCACTGCTTATTCCACTCTATACCAGTGATATTGTTCTTGATTTTGCAGTAATTCACTAGTTTTGGAGCTAGATAACATGGTTAAATTGTCAGAGAAGTGTTCCATTCAGGTTCCTATGGAGGTTGTTGAGTGAGTCTTTCTAGCTTTACAAACTTTTTTTTTCTTTTTTTTTTTTTTGACTCTTCCACTTATTGTTTGTTCGTTCTTACTTTTGTTCCATTAGTTTCATTGATGCTGGGAAGAATCCAGATGAATTTGCAAGGGATGTCTTAAATAGTTGCATTGCAAAAAATCAGAGTACAAAAGGCTGAACTGATGCCTTCAAGGTAGTCTTTAAATCTCCATGTGGCAGGCTTTAAAATCTACTTATCTCTTATTTGTATTTTGATTTCCAAAAGTTCACGAAAATCTTTATTGAACGTTGTACTACTTACTATATTCAGGGTTTACGGAAGCATCTTTTGGAGGTACTTGAGCAGACATTTCCCGATGAAGTTGAGTCATACAGAGAAATTCGTGCTTCTTCTGCTGCCGTGAGTTGAAATTTCTTTTTGCTGTCAATTTTATCTCTACATTCAAATTTTGCTCAAAATGATTGGATATATATACTTTTAGCAAAAATATTTTCTATCCAACAAGTCCTAGTTTTTTTTTTTTTTTTTTAAATCGACTTGTTTTGTTTGTTCCGTGCTTCTTAGTGTGATGTTGCTCCTTGTAAGTGATTTACGTAACTTACATTGTATAAAGACATTATAAATCAGAATAAGCATGGATCCTTCCCTGCAAGTTTGTTTGTGTAACGGCCCAAGCCTACCGCTAGTAGATATTGTCCGCTTTGGCCCATTACGTATGCCGTCAGCCTCACGATTTTAAAATGTCTCTTTCAAAGTTACGCAACGGAACGATACTAATTCAGATACTGTCCTCTTTGGGCTTTCCTTTTCAGGCTTCCCCTCAAGGTTTTTGGGCTTTCCCTTCTAGACTTCTCTATTACGTGTCTACTAGGGAGATGTTTCAACACCGTTATAAGTAATGCTTCGTTTCCCTCCTCAACCGATGTGAGATCTCACAGTTTGATACAAAAAAAATTGATTGGAGATGAAAATTTATTGCAATATCAAAGTGGAATAAACCTGTAATAGTCTTTCTAGATTACTCTCCCTGCACAAATTTTCCAAGCGATCACTTAATTCTAAATTTTCCTCACTCACTAGTTATAACCAGCCCTTTCTAGTATTCTCATTAACCAATGACTAATTTATTTATTGTGAGAGTACTTGTAAGGGTTGTGCTGGGAATATTAGTAAGGTCATAGTGGGAATTAGTTGCAAGTGCCTTGGTTATAAAATAGAGGGAGGTAGGGAGCTTAGAGGGGGGAATGATTTTGGTATTGTCCAGTGTTTGCACTTTGGGATAGTAACTCAAATCCTAGCAGAACCTCTGCTTTGGACAGCCCATGCCATGTCTGAGTTTGGAAAGCCAAAAACTTCTACTTCTGTTAAACAGCTATGTTGTGAGGTTGTTTGACCAGGGAATCAATTATAACAAGAACAGACATAAGTATGCATCTTAGAGAAAACTCTTGATTTAGTTTTTGGTTCATTTATTTTCTTTATTGTTATTATTTTTTAACTTTCAGGTTATTCATCAAGATTTTGCCGTAAGAGTCCATTATTTATAATTTTTTTCTGTTATTGGGCTCAAATTTTAATCTTGTTGCAACAAATGCAGGAAACAAAAAGGATAGCGCAAGCACAAAGTATGTTACCAAATGGGGATATGAAGGTTAAGATGGAGGTTTAGGTGCCTTCTGATTTGATTATCAGGTCTTTGAAGTTCTTTGCTTACCATCATTTTTCATTATGCCTTCAGCATATAATAATTTGATTGGGCATCATATTTCACATGATTTTAGTCTCATTCAAGGGATTGATAAGAGAATAATCACTCTTATACCCCCCCCCCCCCCCCCCCCCC
>NW_019272041.1:2385863-2397959 GCF_002738345.1 Cucurbita maxima
CCCCCCCCCCCCAAAAAAAAAAAAAAAAAAAAAAAATTAACATCATCCTCTATTCTATTACTCTGTTACTTGCTTTGGAGATAACATGTATATGCTGTGACTGACTTATTGAGTGGAAGATAGTCGCTTCCCATATTTCATGTTCCTCTTGATCTGAAACCATTATTTCGAATGAAAGTGGGGTTTCTTACCTTAAGAAGAAAATCTACCATCAAGTTTGAATTCAACATTCTTGGGCGTATCCAAACGTGTGTTTTAGTTCTTTTGGAATTGTGAATCATGATCATGTGACTTTTACTTGTTTTGTACGGGAAAATGAGCTTGACATGGTTACTAACTTGAACATGGTTTAATCTGGTAAATCACAAGCATAGTTTGATCAATTGGTTAAGAAATACATCTTTTCTAAAAGTCAAATATGTATTTTTTTTTTTTTTTTTTTTTTTTTTTTTTTTTTTTTTGTTTTTTNTGATCAATTTTCAGTAGAAGGTATATATTTTAACTCAAACTTCGTGAATTTGAACAGGGAATTCTTTCTTATTCATTGGGCGAATCAAGGCAGAAAGCATCGCATCCACAGTCTCCAAACGTTGAACTTCGGATTTTACTGCACCAATTTCGGTGTGTTTGATTCAAGTTCCGTTTTCTACTTTTTCTTCTTAAATGAATCTTTTCGTGACTGGATTCTCTCACTTTTCTGTTAATTAGTAGCGTAAATTCATATAAACTTTCTTTCCTCATTTCAAACTCTGAATTCTATAACTTGTGAATCTCATATTTATTCATAGGTGCTATTTCCCAAATGATTTGGTTGTGTACTTTGTATCCATCTATCCATAATTGTGCACATACCATGGGCTACATCTAAGTGTAGATGTATTAGCACACCTAAAAACACTTATTCCGCTTCGTATTCAAATTTCTCAATTAGATTCACCAACACTTGAAAGTACTTTGTAAAGAAGCACTTGTTGAGTGCTTTTGGTGTACTTGATCACTAAGAAAGTACTCAAAAACACTTTTAAAAGTGCAATATGGGTTGGTGAAATCTCGTTAGCAACTGTCGTGAATATTTCTCATGATTGACAATATATTAGACTGGAATGATAGAGTGAACTAGTGGGTTCAGTCGATGACTTTTGTAGTCATGAGATATGTTTAGTTAGTATAAGAATGACATTTTATGCATCATAGAAGCAACTCACGCCCTATAAGTATACTTTCATTTAAATAGTTTGAGAGACAACTAAGGAAAGGTCCCACAGACCAAAGAAAGGGGTTAAAAAGTCATGGTAGAATGATTTAGAAAGTTGAAAATAGACCAAAAACATAACATTACAAAGCATGATAGCATGTGATCTATTGAAGTTGAATGATCACAATCTCTCTCTCTCTCTTTGAAACTTAAATCAAAGTAATTGGATTGAGTTGTGAAGTGGGGGCTACGTGATTACAAATATATCTCATTTGCTTCATATCCTAAGCAACAAATCAAGCCTTAGTTTGTGTCTGTTTTTTTTTTTCTAATTCTAGTTTCAAAGTGAAGGCCAATGTGTTATGTGTGTGCCACTTTTCTTGGTCAAAGTACCTCTTTTTCCTCTCTTAATTGTCAACCTGATCTAATTTTTTTATAGTACGGATTACAGTTCGTGGAGATAGAAAAATTCTAATCTATGGCTTCTTGATCGAAAGTTTGTGTTTATCCGTTGTGCTATAATCAGGTTGGTTTTACCGGACTTAATTGTTTCAAATTTTAAACTAAATGAGTTAAATCGTCACTTCTAGGGACTAAGACATTAATTAACGTAAGTATAAGGACCAAATGTATATTTTGACCTATTCTTTTCTGCCTCTAATTTCAACTATATTTATATTATCGAACTACATTATATGTACAACAAATATGCAAGTATCATATATATAGAAAATTAACAATATTAACAAAAGATAAAAGATCGATTGAATTTATTTAAGGTTAAATTTAAAAAAAAAAAAAAACTATAAAGTTTAAAAAATTTGTAATAAGTCTATATTTTCAATTATATGAATTTTTTTTTAATAAGTCTCTAAATTTTTTAAAATATTTAATATTCATAAACTTTTAATTTCTAATTTTTTTTAAAAAAAATTAACTCATTAAATACATAATTAAACTTTATTTCTACCAAAAATTTAAAAAATTTATTCTACACCATATTAGATACAAAATTAATAATTCAATATCATAATAAATTTTTATCAAAGATCAATCTTAATTTTTTTTTTTTTTTTTTTTTTTTTTTTTTTTTTTTTTTTTTTTTTTTTTATCATTTAAGTTCTTAAAAATAAGAGAAAGTAGGTAAGTAAATATCCACCCACATTTTTTTTACCTTATGTCCCAATTCATAGATTAAAAGTTAAAATATGAACCGACCATTTCATTATTAAATTCAAATTAAAGTAAAGGAAATAGTAAGAGTTGATTAATTAATTATATATAATAATAATAATAATAAAATTAGTTGTTGATATAATTGCAAGGAAAAATAGAAGAAAAACAAAGAGATATGCAATTAATTGAATGATTCAAAGGAGAATGAAGCTTGGGAAGCCGCCCTCGATATTCACGTGCGTCAAAACATTCTTCCCCTAATTTCAACCTACATTCAATCTTCATTATGCATCTCAAAAATTAACCTTATATATATATATATAGATTTTAATTTAAATATATTATTAGGTAATCCCCGAACATGATTGGAGCTTTGAAGCTAGTCTTATCATTCAAAGAATAAAGGGTTTTTTTCGGTAGGTGCAATCGAGCTGAAGCGCACTTCTGTTTTTTCATTTACTGGATTAGTGGAGGGTCCCGTGGTTCTTGTCCCGCCGCATTTTCTGATCCTTTTATTTTAATGCTTTGACACGAAGTTATAGCTTATAGCTAGTTCAGTGTATAAGATGATTGCGTTTTAGCTCACTCAAGCATGTGATGACATTGGTTCAACGACAAGTTCATTCTAATCTTGAATGCAATATAATCACTTAAAACGTCCCATTTCAAACAAATAGGAATTAACTTACAAATATGAAATTGTCCATCTTTTTACTCGATGACCTCATTATAAGAACTCCAAAGTTAAACATATTTGGCTTGAAACAATTCTATATTAGGTGATATCCCATGCATTTTTTATTGAATTTGTGAGTGATTGCCAACTCCAGTGCATTTTTTTTTTTACACAAAATCGAAGCCTTTCCGACCCGATAACTAACCTATAGATCTCTTATATCGATATCGAGACAGGTATTTATAGAAATACTGACATATCGACGTAAATTTAAATACGGGAATATTTAGAGCCTGCTCGGGAAATTGAATTTTTTATTATTATTATTTATTAAAAAAAAAAAGACTAAATGAGGAAATGATTCGTGTATAAATCTGGTCCCACGTGGTACGGAATTAAATGTCCTAATTCAACGGATATAAACTGTGTTATATTGTTAACTGAGACTGATTTTAGTTCGGTTCATTTTCCCTTTATTTATTTATTTATTTATTATTATTATTATTATTTTTACTTTTTTCCTTTTGATTTCCTTTAATAATAATAATAGTAGAAATAATATTTTATTATTTAAATAAAAATTGAGTATAATTCAATCGTAATTATCATGTTTTCTCGGGTAATAGATTTACGATTTAAAATCATGAAATAATCGATCGGGTTAAGACATCATTTCTTCAAATTCATACCTCACTGATACTACAAATATTAGGTTAAATTACAAATTTAGTATCTATCAAACTGCATGCAAGCCGTGGTGGATCGACCGAGAGAAGTATATATTCAACTATAGGCGGTTCGTTACAGGCTTCTCAGGTGATCAATTGGAAGAGATAAAGTTAGAATTTAATCGGTATGATTTTAAAATTTTAAATTTTATTTCTATAGTTTGATAAAATCGTGTAAATAGCTACTAACAGATTGAATGTATGACGATTAAAAGTCACTAACAGATTAAGTACAAAGTAATGTAGCTGACTGGTAATTAGTGGTAGAGATTATTTACGTGATTTTATTAAATAACCGAGATTGAAATTTGAACTTTTGTAATCAAACTTTATTCAAATCGTAAGACCAAACGAGTAATTTAACCTGAAGACTGATTTTCACGTTTTTTGTTGGTTTAAAAGTGTGAAAAGAATCTGTATTTTCGAGAAATGATTGTAGGATGAAATTAATAAGTTGATTCATTATTTTAAACCGGACCCATTTGAATTAAGTGACGATATGCTCGTTGAGCTATGTTCGTGTTAACCGAAATATACAATTGCATTACAAACGTAGTAAACTGAGAAATTTAATAATTTAAATCTTAAATTCGTTCCATTAGTTTGTCTACCGTTCAAATTGGATATGAAATCTTATACTCTGTAATCTAAATCTTATCATAGAAATATCTAGAACAAGAATCAATCGAGGCGTCCTCGTCTAATTAAAATAAATAATAAAACTTAATGAAACTCTTACAAAATTCAAGCTATTATATCATCCATATCGCATACTCGAAAGCACCCGACCCCTCTTCATCATGAACGTTCCACTCAAGAAGGTTCATGTCGTAGACCCGAAGACACTCAACCCTACCCCACTTTGCACCTTCCGTTTGTAAACGCACGGTTTGAAAGAAGAAAAAAAAAATTGAACTTACATCATATTCTCGAAATCAAATTTGACATATAAGATACAAATATTATGAATATGATATAGTTTTAAAGTCACAATAAAACGACAAAAAAAAAAAAAATCTTATCAACATATCTTAATTCACACGTCTAAAATAATAAATAAAATACGGTAATATGAACAAATTTTATCAGAAAAAATTGTTATATTAACATATTATTCTATAAATTTATAAATATAGCGACAAATTGAGCTAAATAAAACATAAAATATTCATGTTCTCGTTCTTGTTCTCGTTCTTGTTCGTATATATTTTAAAAATAAAAAAGAAATTTAATAAACCCAATGAATTTTAATTTAAGCACATGGAATTAGTGCCTAAAATTATGGAATTTCCCAACATTTAAAACATCAAACACAGACACAAGTGGGATCCTTTGATGTCTTCTATAAATAAAGTTTCTTTCATTGTTTTTTTGTCTGTCTATATGATTTGAATCTTCAATTTTTCATCTCAAATTTCTATTTTCCATTTGGTCCCTTCAAACCCACAAGAATTTAAAATAAAAAAAAAAAAGTTATTTATTTATTTATTTATTTTTGGAGTTATGGATGATTCACCAAATTCAATGGCTTCCACTCTTCAGCAAAAGCTTCAGTTCATCCTCCATAATCGCCATGAATGGTGGGCTTATTCAATCTTTTGGATAGCTTCTAAGGATCATCTCACTCAAAATTTGGTTTTTAATTGGAGAGATGGCCATTTTCGAGGCACTAGGGACTTTGTTGCTCGTCCTAGCAAGCCACTTAGTGGCAATGCTCAACTCATTAGTTTCGGGTTCGATGAAGCTGCGGTAGATCAACGAAAACGTACCGATTTCGTTGACTTGGAATGGTATGATTGAATTACTACGAAACCTGGAAGCTCGATTTGAGCTTAAAGGTTTTTTCGTATTAGTAATTGTTTATTCATAGTTTAAGCTAATGAGTTATGATATATTTAATTATAGGTACTATACGTTATCTGTGACACGATTGTTTAACATGACGGATAATGTGGTCGGTCGAGTGTTCGACTCGGGTACGTACGTTTGGTTAACGGCGGACGATGGGTTAGATTTGTATGAATGCGAACGAGTTAAGGAAGCACGTATGAAAGGGATTCAAACGTTGGTTTTTGTTTCAATTTCTGGTGGGGTTCTTGAATTGGGTTCTTCTGAGTTGATTAAACAAGATTGGAGTCTTGCTCAGTTTGCAAAATCGGTTTTTGGATGTGGGTTTGCAAATTTTGCACCATTTCAAGAAAAAAATCAGGAGGAGGGTGGTGGTGGAGGGTTGATTGAAGCACACGCGCCTCCGTGCTCCGCCGTGACGAAGGGAGAGATGGGTAGCAGTGGTGGTGGTGCTGGTGGAGGAGGAGGAGGATCGTCGTCGGATTCTCTCTCTGGTAACTCCGATGGGAATTTCATATCAAACATAGACAATAAGAGAGGGAGGAGACCGACAAAGAGTAAAACAGAGTCCACGCCGCCGGTGAACCATGTGGAGGCAGAGCGGCAGCGGCGGCAGAAGCTGAACCACCGATTCTACGCGCTCCGATCAGTGGTTCCAAACGTATCAAAAATGGACAAAGCTTCCTTATTGGCGGATGCTGTGATATACATCAATGAGCTTAAGTCCAAGGTTCAATCATTGGAGGCCATGCTAGGCGGCGGCCGCGGCGGCGGCGGTAACGGCGGAAGCAGCGGCGGTGGCGGCACGTTGGAGAAGAACTGTGTGATGAACAGCAAGAACAATGTAGAAGTGAAGATTATTGGATCAGAAGCAATGGTGAGAGTTCAATGCAGAGATGAAAATCATCCATCGGCGAGGCTTTTGAATGTTCTAAGAGATTTGGGTCTTCAAATTCATCATGCAAGTTTGTCAAGTGTAAATGATTTGATGCTGCAAGATGTTGTTGTTAGAGTCCCTCAAGGTGTTGTTTTGGGAGAAAAGGCGTTAAGAATCGCCCTACTTCAACGACTTCAATGTTGATTTGATCGTTTAGTTCGTGTTTATCGTTGTAAGTTGGTGTATGCATGTTTTACGTTAGTATTGTTTGAACGATCGAGTTGAGATTCCACTGAAAACCACGATATGTATTAGAAGTTGACCGTTGCAGATCGGTATGTGCATGTTGTAATTCTTGTGTCGGGGAATAATAGAGTACTACGTGTCTAGAAAGTTGGTGAGTCTCACTAGGACATGATTAAAAATGTAATAACATAAGCCCACCGCAAGCAGATATTGTCCTCTTTGAGTTTTCCCTGCTCACTACGAGTAGATATTGTCATATTTGAGTTTTCCCTTCTAGGCTTCTCCTCAAAGTTTTTAAACGGGTTTGTTATGGAGAGGGTCCAACCCTACTCCGACCAGTGCCTCACACTGTCCGGGGACTGACTCTGATACCATTTGTAATAGCCCAAACCCATTGTTAACATATATTGTTCTCTTTGGGCTTTCTCTTTCGGGTTTCCCCTCAAGATTTTAAAACGCGTCTATAAAGGGTTTGAGCTTTCCCCTCGAGGTTTTAAAACGCATCTATAGAGGGTCCATCCCTACTCCAACTAGTGCCTCACACTGTCCAGCAACTGACTCTAATATCATTTGTAACAACCTAAGCCCACCACAAGCAGATATTGTCTTCTTTTTTAGTTTTCTATGCCCACTACTAGAAGATATTGTCATCTGTGAGCTTTTCCTTCCAGACTTTCCCTCAAAGTTTTAAACGGGTCTGTTATGGAGAGGGTCCAGTCCTACACCGACCAGTGCCTCGCACCGTTTGACGACTGACTCTGATACAATTTGTAATAGCCCAAGTCCACTGTTAGCATATATTGTCCTCTTTGGGCCTTCCCTTTCGAGTTTCCCCTCAAGGTTTTAAAACGTGTCTGTAAAGGGTTTGGGCTTTCACCTCGAGGTTTTAAAATGCGTTTGTAGAGGGCCCATCCCTATTCCGACTAGTGCCTCACATTATCCAGTGTCTGACTCTAATACCATTTATAACAACTCAAGCCCACCTCTAGTAGATATTGTCTTTTTTCAACTTTCTTTTATGGGCTTCCCCTGAAGATTTTAAAACGTGTATGTTAAAGAGAGGTTTCCACACCCTTATAATGTTTCGTTCATTTCTTCAACCTGCGGGATCTCACAAAAGATCTTAACCAGACTAGTTACACAAGAAGGTGTCTCCCATCGTGTAAGCTAAGTTCTAGGATTTACTTTGAAAGTTTCTCGACTAGTCAAGAGATAACGATATTTACTCGTACACGAAAGTCTAACGAATCTTGTACTAGTTCTAGCTAATAGAGCAAAACGTACTCAAAGTTAAGTCGTGTTCGGTAAAAATTGAGCTAGTACTTTTGCCCCCATAAACCAGAGGATGTGGCATTTAAAGTGTCACACCCACCACAAATTGCCCATATCCATGCTTCGTACACCACAGCCACAGATTGGCTTCTAACCTCATCTTCATGTAAGTTCTTCAATAATATCTAAATCTTAGCCATCAAGTTCATCAAAACCTCTCGATGATCTCGAATCAATGATATTGTTCACTTCAATGGTCTCAACCGACATGATTGTAACTTCAATTTCATCTAAAGTACCTCATTCCGTTCCCTATATCTCAATGTCTGCCCTATTCTTGCCCACGTCTCTAAAATTGTGAATGGATAGAAACGAGACGATATCAACCACCCAGAACGTGTATCGTATGCATCGTTAGGATATCATATCAAAGCAAAATTTGAAGAGGAAGAATCATATAGTACCATACCACAAATGGTGGTCTTGAAGCTACAAAGCGCCCAATTCTTCACAGCTCCGTGTGAGATTAGGAGTAGAAAAAGGGGGAATGGTCAGAAATTTAGTAGAATTATTCGATGTGGGATTGCGGAGGCTTCTGGTGAGCCAGCGCCATTGGGCCAAAAAACCAAATACAATGATGGGCCATTTGAGAAGGTTTTCATGACACTTTTTGCGAAGAAAATGGAGCGATACGCAAATTCGAAGGAGCAAACGAAGAAGATCGGATGGTGGGATTTTCTTTATGACTACGAACGATTTGTCGATGCTTCAAAAAGGGTAATGCAAGGGAAGAATCGTATGCAACAACAGCTCGTGGTTCGTGAGGTTCTCTTGTCTATGCTCCCTCCCGGCGCTCCGGCTCAGGTCGGCCTGTTTTTCTTTCTATATATTTTCGTCTTCTCCGATCATCGTGTGAACTGAATCGGAAACTGATGATCGCAGTTCAGGAAATTGTTTCCTCCGACGAAATGGGCTTGTGAGTTCAATGCTTCGATAACGGTGCCGTTCTTTCAGTGGCTAGTCGGCCCATCGGAGGTAATTTCATTTCATTGAATCCTTTGTGTTCTGTTGATTTGGATGTTTGTTTGAATTTTTCAATTGAGGAATCAGTTTATGTGCTCTGACTCTGTAGTGTTGATGATCGGTTGTTTATGTGCTATGAACTGCTAGGGATAGTGAGTGATAATTGCTTATGTGCTGCATTCTAGGTGGGTTTGTTGTTGATTTGGGAAGCTTTGTTGTCTGTTGTTTTAGAATCAAGAGTTTTGCCCTGAACTACTTGGTTCTACTAGCTGCATTAGGGTTAGTAGTTGGACAAACTCATGGGTTTGATGGTACCCTAAATTATTCTCCGAACTCGTTGTGAGATCCCACGCTGGTTAGAGAGGGGAACGAAACATTCGGCGTGGAAACTTCTCCCTAGTAGACTTGTTTTAAAATATTGAGGGGAAGCCCAGAAGTGAAAGCCTAAAGAGGACAATATCTTTTAGCGGTGGGCTTGAGTTGTTACAAATGGTATTAGAGTCGGACATTGGGCGGTGCGACAATGAGGACGCTGAGCCTTCAAGGGGTGGATTGTGAGATCCCACATAAGTCGGAGAGAGGAACGAAACATTCCTTATAAAGGTGTGGAAACCTCTCCCTATTAGACGCGTTCTAAAACTTTGAGGGGAAGCCTAGAATGGAAAGCTTGAAAAGGACAATTTCTACTAGCAGTGGGCTTGAGCTGTTGCAAATGGTATCAGAGCTAGATACTGGGCAGTGTGCCAACGAGAACGTTGAGCCTCCAAAGGGGGTGAATTGTGAGATCCCACATTGGTTGGGGAGGGGAACAAAGCATTTCTTATTAGGGTGTGAAAACCTCTCCTTAGCAGACGCGTTCTAAAACCTTGAGTAGAAGTTAAGGAAAGCCCAAAGAGGACAATATTTGCTAGCGGTGAGCTTGGGCTATTACAAATGGTATCAGAGTCAGACGCCAGGCTGTGTGACAACGAAGATGCTGAGCCCCCAAGGGGAGTGGAGCCCAGAAGGGAAAGCTCAAAGAGGACAACATTTGTTAGTGAACTTGGGTTGTTACAAATGGTATTAGAGCCAGACACCGAGCAGTGTGACAATGAGGACGTTGAGCCCCCAAGGGGAGTAGAGCCCAGAAGGGAAAGCCCAAAGAAGACAACATCTACTAGCGGTGGATTTGAGTTGTTACAAATAGTATCAAACAAGACAAATGTGTAAGGTACAAATGCACGAGGCTTTCTAGTCTTCTAAAGTGTTGAGAGCTTGGTTTAAAAGGTTAAAAATCTATTTTAATATCATCTTCTAGCATATAGTAGGGAGAAGTTTCCACACCCTTAGAAAGAATGTTTCGTTCCCCTTCCAACCAATGTGGGATCTCACAATTCACCTCCTTTAGGGGTCCAACGTCCTTGCTAGCACAACGCTTGGTGCCTGACATTAATACCATTTGTAACAGTCCAAGCCCACCGTTAGCGAATATTGTCCTCTTTGGACTTTCCCTTCCAGACTTCCCCTCAAGGTTTTAAAATGCATCTACTAGGGAGAGGTTTCTACACCCTTATAAGGAACGTTTCGTTCCCCTCTCCAACCGATGTAGGATCTCACAATCCACCCCCTTTGGGGTCCCAGCGTCCTCGCTGGCATATTGCTCAATGCCTGGCTCTGATACTATTTGTAACAGCCCAAGCCCACCGCTAACAGATATTGTCCTCTTTAGGCTTTCCCTTCCGAGCTTCCCCTCAAGGTTTTAAAACGCGTCTACTAGGGAGAGGTTTTCACACTTTATAAAGAATGTTTTCTTCCCCTCTTCAACCAATATGAGATCTCACAGTAACTCATTTGCTTAAACTTTTGAGTTCGATTGTTGGATTACAGTGTTATTGGAGCTTTAATATTAGACTACGACGAAATGACTAGAAATTCGATTTTCAGTGATTAAAATCAGTAAGTTTCTAGAGTGCTCCTAATATTCTTATAAGAGGTTTCTATGGTACTTGAAAAGAACAGTATATTTCAGCTGTTGGTTTACTCAACCAGAGCTCCTTGAGTCTCTGAGGGTTTAAGGATGTTAACTGATCCAATGGTGTCGATAATGGGTTACGATGCAGTTGGCTTGAATCCGTGTTTTCGGAACGTGCAATAACTGTCTAACCCTACCATATTTAGTTTCGAAACTCACAAAATTATGATCTTGTTCTTCCTCGTCTGTAGGTTGTGGAAGTGGAGGTAAACGGTATAAAGCAAAGAAGTGGAGTTCATATAAAGAAATGCAGGTATAAACTACATTTTCGCTATAACCAAATTTCTAGTCGATTAAGGAAAACACTCCTTCGTCTGTCTCCATCCATCGATAAGCTAAGACTACGACATGAATGAACACGAATCTGTCCATTCAATTTTCTTTAACGTACTTTTGAATCCCTGTCGAAGGTACCTCGAGAACAGTGGGTGTGTGGGTATGTGTGTGAATATGTGCAAGATACCCACACAAGATTTCTTCACCAACGAATTTGGGCTCCCTCTCACCATGAATCCGAGTATGTATATACTGTTTTACAAGAACATATATATACATATATATGCATTTTCAGTACTGTTTTGTACTGATCAGATTGGATTCAAGGCCTAAAAACCATAATTTGTTCTTGGTTTATCACCTTGTTAGATTTTGAAGACATGAGCTGTGAGATGATATACGGTCAAGTTCCACCGCTGTTCGAAGAGGATCCCGTGTCGAAGCAACCGTGCTACAAGGATATATGTAAGAGGAATCTGTTAGTTCTTGCAATGATCAAGTATGTTCTTGGTTTTTAGCTGATTTGTGTTCTTCATCTGTGTTTGTTTGCTGACAGGTTCCATGTCCAATCCTAGCTCGTCGTTATGTCCTAAATTACTAGCTTAAATGACGTTCTTTCATGGTTTGATTCTGTTCATCACCATGTCTGCATACGTTGTCGGATACATACTGTAGTGTATAGATTCTCTTGCTGTGTTAGAGAGGCAACAATGTTGTTTCTTTGCAAAAACTTTACTATGTTTACTTTTTTTTTTTTTTTTTTTTTTT
>NW_019272041.1:2398409-2410510 GCF_002738345.1 Cucurbita maxima
TTTTTTTTTTTTTTTTTTTTTTTTTTTTTTTTTTTTTTTTTTTTTTTTTTTTTTTTTTTTTTTTTTGTCGACAATGTCTTAACCAATTGAAATTTCACCGTACAACGTAAATTTTAATTTTTTACAAAAATGTGAAAGTCTCTCTCTATTATATGCGTTTTAAATTGTAATATGTAACGGATCAAAGCGGGCAACAACGGTTAGCAGTGGGCTTGGGGACTGTTACAAATAGTATTAGACTTAGACATTGGTTGGTGTGATAGTGAGGACGTTGGCTCCAAAGGGGTGGTTGTGAGATCCTGCATCGGTCAGAGAGGGAACGAGTCATTCCTTATAAGAATGTGGAATGTGGAATCTCTCTCTATAATAAACACGTTTTAAAACTGTGAGGCTGATGACGATACGGGATGTTTGCGAATTTGGTTGAGACATTTTGTACACTCAACCCCGTGTCGAGATGAACTTATAAATATATTTTCAAATTAACATTTAATTGTTTTGATTCAATTTAATCTAATTTTGTCGAGAAGAACTTATAAATGTTTCGATTGGGTCGAAGAATTTCATCCCGAGATCAAGTAAAGTCAAATTAATGGCAAAATTAATGAGGTTAAATATGTAATTTAATCTCTCATAGACCCTTTGCGTATGGTAAACTCCAAAAGAAAAATCAACCAAAATGTTAATTTTTTCTTCCTTGAACACTAATATTGGATGAATTTTAAAATTTCCAAATTCGAAAAATAAAATAAAAAACCTCATCGATTTCTTTGACGATATAACCAGAAGAGATTTGCAGGGGCAGATCTGAGAGATCAAGAAGAAACCTCGATCGTCTTCGTAATCTTCTTCAACTCTCTTCGCCATGGCCGCCATGGATTTCTCCTGCATTTTTCTCCTCTTCTTCTTCCTGTTTCCCATTTCTTCTTTTGCAGAGATTCGCTTCACCGACATCAGAAACGACGATCGTCCCATTATTCCCTTCGACGTCTTCGGCTTCAACCATGGCGGTCGTCTCGAGCTCAACGTCTCCCATCTCGCACTCTCCGATCCTAATCCAGATCTGGACTTCGCCAAGGTTGGGTTCTTCCTCTGTACACGAGAATCATGGCTTCATGTGATCCAGCAATTGGAGGAAGGGGAAATCCCTTGCGCACTCCAATCCGACCTTATCAAACTGGTCTTCGCTTTCAATTCCCTCAAAGGCCGTGATCAATTCGATGTTCTTTATTCCGAGACTGATGCCGATCAATATACCCTCGTTTTTGCTAACTGTCTTCAGCAACTTAGGGTTTCTATGGATGTTCGATCCGCTATGTACAATCTCGAGGGAAAAAATGGTGGCCGCGATTATCTTTCTGCTGGGAAAACTATCCTCCCGAGGATTTATTTCCTTCTCTCTTTGATTTATTTCTCGCTTGCTGTTGTTTGGATTCATGTTCTTTACAAGAAGCGATTGACGGTTTATGGTATTCATTTCTTTATGCTTGCGGTTGTGATCTTAAAGGCTTTGAATCTTCTCTGTGAAGCTGAGGATAAATCTTACATTAAGCGCACTGGTAGCGCCCATGGTTGGGATGTTCTGTTCTACATATTTAGTTTCTTAAAGGGTATCACATTGTTCACTTTGATCGTCTTGATTGGCACTGGTTGGTCTTTCTTGAAACCTTATTTACAGGACAAGGAAAAGAAGGTATTAATGATTGTGATTCCACTGCAAGTGGTGGCTAATATTGCTCAGGTTGTGATCGATGAAACTGGGCCATTTGATCAAGAATGGGTCACTTGGAAACAGGTGTTTTTGCTTGTTGATGTGATCTGTTGTTGTGCTGTTTTGTTCCCCATTGTTTGGTCGATCAAGAACTTGCGCGAGGCTGCTCGATCCGATGGGAAAGCGGCTGTGAATTTGATGAAATTGACCCTTTTTAGACAGTATTACATTGTGGTTATCTGCTATATCTACTTCACTCGAGTTGTAGTTTATGCACTCGAGACAATTACTTCGTATCGGTATCTTTGGACGAGTGTGGTGGCTGGGGAATTGGCAACTCTTGCGTTTTATGCTTTCACTGGTTATAAGTTCAAGCCTGAGGCTCATAATCCATACTTTGTAGTTGATGATGAGGAGGAGGAAGCAGCTGCTGAGGCATTGAAGCTTGAAGATGAGTTTGAATTGTGATGAACAAGAGGGGTGCTGCTGTGCTGCAATCTTGTTCTGTTCTGAATTGTGAGTTTTAAGGTAGAAAAATTCTGATTCTCAGTTTAAAGTTTATGTGGTTTTTTGTTCAATCTGGCGATTACAGGCATGACATGTTGTTTTTGATCTATGTTTTTTTTTTTTGTAATTCCATTTCTCTTAAGTTTGTAGAATAACATATCAATGTCTGTGATTTGGATTAGCGTGTACACATACTTACCATAACCCATAGTTGTATCTTTTATGAGTAGTTCTTCGTGTTCATCTTTTGTTCGTTGTGGCTCATAAACACGTGTAAGTTCTAGAGTGGTGGGATTTGAACCTTTGACTTGGTTGAAGGAATATGTTTTAACTCATTAAACTATGCTCGAGTTGGCTTAGATTGTTTTCTAGCGTTGTTTTTGTGTATATTTCTTATTGCATTGAGTTGGTGTTTCACTGATTCAGCCTTGATAATTTAACTTTATGAACCTTGAAAATCGAGTTGTTGGTTGAAAAAGTTGATTCTATAGCAATGAAGGCATACTCGGAAGAGGTTGTTCGTGATGGTCATATAGAATAGCCAAGGTAACTTGCAAGGTCAAGGGCGTGCCATCACGTCCTTAATGGAGTCTCGAACTTGACATGACATGATTTAAATTAGTTTCTTGTTTTTGCATCAATTTCTCTCCAAATCAAATGAAGAGTTGACTTTTAAGTCTTAAATGTTGATTCAAACATTGAACGATACTTTAGTTGACACACGTATTGATTGTAACAGCCCATGACAACTTCTTCAACAACAGCAACGATAACACGAAATCCTCTCCTCCACTATATTTCCTGGCAGCCCCGCAAGATTCATCACCACCATGTTAACTTGGTTAGCGATGACCGCACGTTCATCCCCACCATGTTAACTTGGTTAGCGATGACCGCACGTTCATCCCTCATGCGCTTCTCCTTCTTCACTCCATCTCCGTGACATAAGTAAAAAGTTTGTCAAATTTTTGGCAAACAAAGTAAAGTTGAGTTTAAAAAGATGTTGATAGGATGCAAAACCTCACAGATATCATTCATTATTAGAGAAGAATAATGTGAGCCAACAACAACAAAATCAAGCACAATTTGAAGTTGTTGTCAACCAATGACAACATTACCAAAAAAGAAAAAAAACACAACCCCTTCATTGAGAAGGTTCTTCAACTTCTTCGTCCTCGGTCGAAAACCGTAAATGCTTCCCTTTCGGTGTTGGCATCCCCTTTAAACGGAGGATGTTCGGTGAAACCCCTTCGCAAACTTCCTCAATCAATTCATCTTCACTATCGTACACAAACCTCGTGTGCTTCCCGACAAATTCCTCAGCCTTCCCCTTCTCATCCACACTAATTTTACTAAGTCCCCTACATAGCTCATCTAACAACCCATCATCCTCGCCTTCTACGTCTCCCTCTTCCTCGTCTTCGATCAGCTCTTCTTCGCCTTCCTCTTCATCATCATCTTCACCGTGACTACTAGCATTCACTTGAATGGACCATATTGATGAATTGTCGTCGTCCCGAGAAGGCGACGACTTCTCTTCCGAGGTGAAAACAGAGGAGCAAACTGACGATGCAGCTTCATCGTCGTCAATTATCTCCGATTTCTCAGAGAAATCAAGCAATAGAGACCGAGTAATTTGACTCTCGTCTTGTTTCTTTTCATCAAAAAGATCAATATCACCCACCACCTGCCAAGAAAGGCGAGTTAAGAACATGAATAAAAGATTAAATGTCTAGTATCCCTTGCGCAAAATGTTTGATATTCAATCAAACTCATCGAGTTATAAGCTTTCCGGTTTAGTAGCGATTAACTTTCATTCAAACCTGAGAAATCAGATGTTCTTCAGCAATGGAAACATTTGTGGTACTGCTAAGATTCCCATCCTGAGACAAATTCAAGATCTGCGGCGTATTCGCCGGAGTCGGTGCAGCAAGTCCCATCGGCGACTGAAGATGAACAACCGGCCGCCTTTCTAAAGTAAGCTTAGAAATTTCAGCTTCTTCTTCAACTCTCTGCAAAAGGGTTTTCACTTGTCCTCTCAATAAGGCTTCCCCTGAACCTGGCGTCATCATTTTCGGCCGGCAGCTTCTCTGTTTCGCCGCCACCGATGATATCGGAGTCATCATATTCCCCGCCGCCAACCCAACAATCGGAGAGTCATTAGTAATATCGATAAGCGCCGATCGATCTTGCCCTTTCGATACAGCCAAATCTTGAGACTTTCGATTCCTCGGAAGCGATTTCGATAAGCCATTGTTATCGCACTCCTCAATCTTCCCTAAAAAAACCAAAAAGAAACCGACCCATTTCAGAAAATCAAAAATTTGAAATGATTTGAATCATTCTTCGTAGAAACTAATCTTACTTGAGATAGAAATGTTGCTGTTGCTGGCGGAGTTTGCGGCGGCAAGGGTTTGAGATCTTGTAACGCGCCTGATCGACGACGGAGTCTCCATTGAAAGCGGTCGGAAAATTGGAATTTCGGTGAGGAAAACGGAGGAGGAGAGAGATTGAACGGCTAAATGAAGATATGAAGTGATGGGAAAGGGAGAAGGAGAGGGCTTTATAAAGGGTTAGGAGGAACGGAGTTCAAATTAAAATATGACCGTTGGAGCTTGAGAGTCCAGAGGAGGACGTTTTTGAAAACTAGCCGTTGGGGTTTCCCATAATAGAAAATATTTATTTATCCTATGGGGCCGGCTGGCGAATTGCATTTCTTTGGGGGTTATTTGGTGATTTGAGAAAAATATTAGGCACGGGATTTTTTTTTTTTTCCGTAATTAAATATTTTGGAGTTCCTTTTTTATTGACTTCAAATATTTGGATTTAGATATTTTGATTTATAATTTATATATTTTTAAATGTTGAATTTTAGTCATTATATTTTTAATAAATATTAAGATTAATCTATATTGTTAGTATAAAGTTAATTTTTATTGCAATTGGTTAAATAATAATTATTATTATTTATATAAGGAAGAGTAATCAAAACTATTTTTTTTTAAAAAAACTAATAATAAACGGATAAAAATTAAATATTTAAAATTATAGGAATTAAAATGAAATGAGATTCAAATGAAAAGAATAATTTATCTGGCTAAATTTTTATTTTTATTTTTTTAAAAAAGGGAACTTAATTGCTTTCAAATTTTTATATCTTAAATATTTTAACCAATTGAACTATACTTGAATTGGTATACTTTACAATATGATGATAAAACAGTAATCTAATGAAATAACTCGTATAAAAGAGTGATTTTTTTTTATTATTATTTATTTAATTTTCCTCTAGCACCAGAATTTAGAGGTGTTCGGTAAATTTTTCTAAAAGAAAATGAAGTTCGATAAGCTAGAAAAAAAGTAAAGAGTTAACACGGGAGTAGCTAGGCTTATTAAAATATCATTTATTTGAATTAAAAAAATGATATTTGTCAAATATTATGCCATTAATTAATTTATTAACTATACCCAAAAAGGCTCTACGGACGGATATGAAATTTTAAAAATACACAATGATTTAAAACTTTTCAAAACCGTGCATAAAGATGCCAGAGTATGCACATACACACATCTATCTCGATCCTTAGAGCCCTATAGTAAGTGCACGCGCCCTCTTAGGATTCAACTCTGCTAAACTCATCTTATTCGTTCTTAAGGTTATAAGGTATCTCTGCTAGATTGTTCTACTAGTCCCTTTCATTATCATCATTATAGACTCATAGCTAGTATGTTCTCGAAGAGCGAGTCCAACATCGATTCCAACTCATAATTCTCATCATACTGTTATGAACACCGTTCTCAAATTCTCTAGTACGAGTAGTCTGGCCAACTCCCATTTACCTATATGGTCAATTACTCTCAAACGAACAAGATCACGATTACAGTGTGAATTCTTCTTCCACCGTCTTATTTATTTATTGTTTTGTTTTAATTTTCAACTCCTTGCAACCGACTCATCATAATTGTAATTTATTATATATATTTTTTTTTTTTTAAAAAAAAAAAGCAAAATTGAGATTCTAGAAAGAAATGGTTTGGTTGGAAATGTGGCAGAGAAATGAGCTTCTAGAAGGTACCTTTAATGAATCCATATTTCTATTGTATTATTAAAAATTAATAAATATTATCTAATTTAACTATTGATAAAATATTAATAATTAATTTGTACGGTTTGAATTTAATTATGTATTTATGTAGGTTAGTTCGAGTTTAATTTAAATAAATGATTTTCCTAAAATTAAATTAGATTGAATTCTAATTTAAAATTAAATTTAATTATTTAAAACATAATATTTTAAAAATATATAAAAATAAACAAACGTTTTAATAACGGTTTTATTTTTACTAAAAAAAATTAAATAAATAATTTCAACCGTCCCAACCAACTTAACCAAAAAAAATTATATGGTTAATTACAGAGTTGTTTGGTTCTAAAAATTTACCATTAAATATTTAAAAATAAATAAACATTTTATTTTTAGTAAAAAAAATTAAATAAATGATTCACCCGTCTCAACCAACTTAACTAAAAAAAAATTATGATTAATTACTTGGTGGAGTCGAAAAATTTTACCTTTAATTATTAAAATTAAATATTTAAAAATAAATAAACAGATATTTTTACTTAAAAAATTTAAATAAATAATTCAAACCAACTTAACCAAAAAAATTTATGGTTAATTATAGGGTTTTGAGTGGAAAAAATTTATCATTAATTATTTTTACTACTTTTAGAGAATTCAAATATAGGTTTAAAAATTTGGGTAGTTGGAAATTACCGCGTCGGTAAAGTTTGGTGGGGGCATAATAAAAAGTGAGGCTCCTGCTCCTTTTCCTCTGAATCTCTCCAACGAAATCAATGGCTTCTTCCACCCTCACCGCCCTCTCCGACCAGCCGGCTCTGCAGCCCTCTTTCATCCGCGACGAAGACGAGCGTCCCAAAATCCCTTACAACCATTTCAGCGATGAAGTTCCGATCATCTCCCTCGCCGGAATCGACGACGTCGCCGGTGGCCGCCGGGCTGAGATTTGCCGTAAAATCGTTGAGGCCTGTGAGGACTGGGGGATATTCCAAGTCGTCGACCACGGCGTCGATTTGGACCTTATTTCCGAGATGACTCGTTTGGCTAGAGAATTCTTTGCCCTCCCGGCGGAGGAGAAGCTCCGGTTCGATATGTCCGGCGGTAAGAAGGGTGGATTCATCGTCTCTAGTCATCTCAAGGTACGCTACTCAAAACCCACCTCTCTCATTGCTCTATTTGTTTGTTTGCCATGATTTGATTTGAGATCCGAGTCAGCTGTTTGAGAAAGAAAATGAAACATTTTTTTTAGGGTATAATATCTTATAAATAATAGTAGAGTCAGACTGACTTCGAGTAGTGTCCATCTAAGACGTTCGCCTCCACATCAAGAATGTAGAAACCCTTCCAAACATTTTAAAAATTTTGAGAGGAAGTCCGAAAGATAAAATCCAAAGAAGACAATATATAAGAGTGTGTGCTTCGGTGAGGATGTTGGGCCCCCAAGACAGTGAATTGTGAGTGTTATATGAACACAACTCTCCACGATATTATGATATTATTTATTGTTTTAACTATTATAACTGAGGTAAACATACTAGATTTGTGGTATATATTTCAGGGAGAAGTTGTTAAGGATTGGCGCGAGATAGTGACATACTTTTCATACCCAATAAGAAACCGGGACTACACACGGTGGCCAGACAAGCCAGAGGGGTGGGCGGCGAGGACGGTGGAGTACAGCGAGAAGCTGATGGGGTTAGCCTGTAAGCTTTTGGAGGTTTTATCGGAGGCCATGGGACTGGAGAAGGAGGCATTGACAAAGGCGTGTGTGGACATGGACCAGAAGATCGTGGTCAATTTCTACCCCAAATGCCTTCAGCCGGATCTCACTTTAGGGCTGAAGCGCCACACGGATCCTGGAACCATAACGCTCCTGCTGCAGGACCAGGTCGGCGGTCTTCAGGCCACCAAGGATGGTGGCAAGTCGTGGATCACTGTTCGCCCTGTCCCAGGCGCCTTCGTCGTCAACTTGGGAGACCATGGCCACGTAAGTCTACTCATACATATCTTTTTTAAATAATTTTAATTTGGGTTGACATTTTTTAGTCGGAAAGTAGCCTCCACTATTTTGAGAAGGATAGAAAGCCACGTTGCCTTTTACCAATAAAATAAATCTCTCTCTCTCTTATTTATTATCATAACCTTTTTTTTTTTAATTCAATTTTTATTTCGACAATTATTTAAAAAGGTTTTTTTCATAATCATTTTAAAGTAGAAAATTACAATACATTATTCTTTCATTTAGATTAGAATAAAATTCATGGGTATTTTGTTTGTATTTGAATTTTGTCGTATATTTCAAAAATTACAATATTGTCCTTGACCTTTAATGAATTCATTAGAATGTTGGATGAAACGTTAATGTAGTAGAACATCATTCTATTTCATTTAGGTTAGAATAAAATTACTTGGTATTTTGTTTGTTTTTGAATTTTGTCGTATATTTCAAAAATTACAATATTACCCTTCCATGTCTTAGTCGTCTTCGCGGTACACGCTCGTAGACACAAATTAAGTAATAAAGTATTGATGATAAATAATGCAACAGTATCTTAGCAATGGGAGGTTCAAGAATGCTGATCACCAAGCTGTGGTGAACTCAAACACAAGTAGGCTATCCATAGCCACGTTTCAGAACCCTGCACCAGAAGCCATTGTTTATCCTTTGAAGGTCAGAGAAGGAGAGAAGCCCATTCTTGAAAACCCCATCACTTTCTCTGAGATGTATCAGATCAAGATGAGCAGAGACCTTGAGCTTGCAAGGCTTAAGAAACAGGCCCAACAACAACAACAACAGGCCCAACAACAGGCCCATTTTGAGCCCAAGCCCAATGACAAAATCTTTGCTTGAAATAAGCTCTTCATTATCCCCATCTCTATTAAATAATGTACTTCCGCCTTTCAAATTTCGTATTTATTTTATTTTCTATGAATTAATTATAATTCTAGTCAGGACAGTTATTCCCGTCTGATAATTATTTGGTTTTTTTTTTTTTTTTTTTTGAAAATAATATTTATAAGTTAAAAAATAAAATCAATTAATCTTTTGTAAGAGCTGAAGCCCACCTTAGCAGATATATACGGCTAAGGTTTTCACACCTTTTTAAAAAATGACCCATTGACGTGAGATTTCACAATCTACCCCTTTAGTAGCTCAACGTCTTCACTAACACACTGCTTGGTGTCTTGCTCTCATACTATTTATATCTCGCAATCCACCACTTTTGTGGTCAGCTAGTTCCTCTCTCTAACTAATGTGGGATTAAGATTTCATAGTCCACCCTCTTTAGAGGCTTAGTGTCACAATTGCGGTTTCTAGGCAGTGGATTTGGTTATTGCGCGGCACCCACTCTCAGCACTAAGTAGGTTAAGCCTACTTTGAGTTACGTGACGTGAATATAAACCTCGAGTCTCGATTTCAAGAGAAGATTTTAGAAAGCGGGGAAGAGAGGTTTTGGAAAAAGAGTTTTGAAAGCAAGAGAGAGAGAGAGAGATTGGTGTTATATGGGAACGTAAGCAAAAAGGCAACAACAACGGCTTAATGAATATAACTATCGGGTAGGGAGAAGTTGACAACTAGTCGTATCCTCCTCCTATAGTACATTTTGAGGCATTTCATGTCTAACAGGTGTAACCATGACATTGCTGAAACGTCATACTCTTAAAGAAAATAAGAAAGAAATAATACAACATGAAAACAGTAAAAGAAAGCAATAAAGTAGTACAATGCAAAGGTTTCAGTGTGTCACGGGCATGCGACCATGGGCAATATGCCTTGGATAAGCATGACCGTGAGACTCAGCGTCATTGCTGGCACACCACCCCCATATCTGGCTCTAATACCAGTTGTAACAGCTCAACCTCGAGTAGATATTGTCCGCTTTGATTACTTACATATCATCGTTAGCCAAATTGTAAATTACAATTTGATCCCTGAAGTTTTAAAATTTACAATTTAGTCCTTACAAGAATTATTTACGAGATTTTATGGAATAAATTAAATTCAACTTTTTTTTTTTTTTTTTTGATATTTAAAAAAATAAAATCAGGAAAGAAAAAGTGGTTGGTGGTGATCATGGATGTATGAGATCTTTCACATAAACTTATCCTCACATCAACCACTTCATTTCCTCTCCAATCTCCTCCACCCGATCCCTAATCCCCTTCCCATTTCTTCTTCTCTCTGCTTGTTCTTCCATTTCTCTCCCAAGCCTCCCTCTCTCTCTCTCTCTCTCTCTCTCTCTCCGAATCCTCTCCTTCTCCAGCAGCCATGGCCGCTGCAGTCACTGCTGCAGTTTCTTTCCCCTCCGCCACAAAATCCTCTTCTCTCACTTCCAGAACCGCGCTAATTTCCCCTGACAGAATCGCTCTCAAGAAGGCAAGCACATTCCGATCCCTAATTTCTGCATTTCCTCCAACTCGATGATTTTTGCGATTTCTTTAATGTCTTCGGTTGATTTGATTTCATTTCATTTTTCAGGTCCCGGCGTTGTTCCATCATGGCGGAAGAGTGGTGGTGGCTCCGATTAGAGCTCAGGTGACCACGGAGGCACCGGCGAAAGTGGAAAAAGAGTCGAAGAAGCAAGAAGAAGGAATCGTGGTGAATAAGTTCAAGCCTAAGAGTCCGTACGTTGGACGCTGCCTTTTGAACACGAAGATCACTGGCGATGATGCTCCTGGTGAGACTTGGCATATGGTCTTCAGTACTGAAGGTAAGTCCGTCTGAATCTAACTCACAATTTTTAGTTCCACTGATTCATCAATTTCAATGGTCGATTCATTCATTGATTGTGCTTGATTCTGCGTTTTGAGGCTGATTTTGGAAGAGATGAATTCATATCTTTGTTTATGCATTTCGAAATCATCGTCTTCGCACTCATATTGTTTATGGATTCAATTACATCTTACTCGTCTTATCATTTGGTTAAACTTCAGGAATCCGTTTCTCACTTGTCTTGTAAGTGTTTGGACTGATTGTGAGACTAATTTGAAAATTTTAAACATAGGAATTAAAATGACAAATCTAAAATTATAGGATGAAATTGAAAATTTTAATTTTATAGTTTACAAATGGACTAAACTGAAACTTTTTTTTTTAATCGAACAAATAAAATCTTTTAAAAATTTTAAAATCATACCAACTAAACTAAAAAAATTTAAATGATATGAATCAAATAGATTTTATTTTATTTTATTTTTATTATTGTGGGTTGGTTTGTAGGGGAAGTGCCGTACAGGGAAGGGCAGTCAATTGGGGTAATTGCTGATGGAGAGGACAAGAACGGGAAGCCTCATAAGCTCCGATTATACTCCATTGCTAGCAGTGCCCTTGGTGATTTTGGAGATTCCAAGACTGTATAACCTTCTTCTTTCTTTTTCTTTTTCTTCCCTTAAAACAAAATAATTAAATTATTTTCTTATAAATTTTATTTTTTAAATTAGTAAGGGAGTAATTTTTGTAAACTCTATTCAGGTTTCTTTATGTGTGAAGCGGCTTGTGTACACCAACGACCAAGGAGAGATCGTCAAAGGAGTTTGTTCTAACTTTTTATGTGAGTTTTATAATTAATATATTTAATCTTTTTTTTTTAAAAAAAATATTCGGTAATAAAAATTAAAAGAATTCTTCATTATATTTAATTTATTTTATAATTGTAGGTGACCTGAAACCTGGAGCAGAGGTGAAGATTACAGGACCTGTAGGAAAAGAAATGCTTATGCCTAAAGATCCCAATGCTACAGTTGTCATGGTAACTCATAATTACCCACAAATCATCCAAAAAAAAAAAAAAAAAAAAAAA
>NW_019272041.1:2410811-2517928 GCF_002738345.1 Cucurbita maxima
TTTTTTTTTTTTTTTTTTTTTTTTTTTTTATAATTTAAATGGGTGGAATTGTGTTGGTGCATTAGCTTGCAACTGGAACTGGAATTGCTCCATTTAGATCATTTTTGTGGAAAATGTTCTTTGAGAAGCATGATGACTACAAGGTACTAATAATAATGCTTACAAACTTATTTTTTTTTATGATTCTAATTTGAATTCATAATTTTTATTAACATCTAAATTATCATCTCAATCCATCTTATGCTGTGTAGTTTAATGGATTGGCCTGGCTCTTTTTGGGTGTCCCGACAAGTAGCTCGCTTCTCTACAAAGAGGTAAAAACGAGAAATCCTAATACAACCTTAGACATCATACTTTTGTACGATACAAAGGAAATCAAAATCACGAACATGTGAAAATATCGATAATGTGAGTTTGTAAAATGAAATAGGAGTTTGAGAAAATGAAAGAGAAGTACCCCGAGAACTTCAGGTTGGACTTTGCCGTTAGTCGAGAGCAAACAAACGAGCAAGGCGAGAAAATGTACATCCAAACTAGAATGGCTCAATATGCCGAGGAGCTTTGGGAATTATTGAAGAAAGACAACACCTTTGTGTACATGTGTGGACTCAAGGGCATGGAGAAGGGAATTGATGACATTATGGTCTCTTTGGCTGCTAGAGATGGTTAGATTTTTTCCCTTTCATTTCTCTTTTTGTCAATTTATTAAGGGTTTTTTTTTTTCGGAATAAATTAAAATAGTATTATTATTATTATTATTATTATTTATTATTATTTTGGTTTCGGTAGGGATTGATTGGCTGGAGTACAAGAGGCAGTTGAAGAAATCAGAGCAATGGAATGTGGAAGTTTATTAATTTTATAAATATAATATTTTCTACATTTTGACTTCAACATCTCTCTTTCAACCCCCCATTATTATGTAGATATAGTTAATTCCTTTTTTTATAATTTTCTGTATTTTAAGCTATTTTTAATTTTGAAATCTTGTTCATTATGCTCATATAAAAAAAAAAAAACTTCGAAATTATGCCCTAAGGAATACTTTTCGCTCCAATTCTTTTTCTCGTTTTATTTTAGGTAAAGTCATGAACTTATTATTGATTGTTCAAATAAGTGTAGTTAGGTGCCTTTTGAAATTGAATATGCAAAAAGGGTTTATAGTATCTACTTCTTTCACCAATATTTGAATAGTTTGAAACGTTGGATTTAAACTTAGGGGTTCTGTTAATAAATCATGGCTCGACGTTTAAACTATATCCAAAATTGTCTAAGTCATTTTTAGATCCAATCCAATTATTTTGGCCGTCAATATATTTCTTGAAAATTTACTATTCAAATAGTTAAAAACAATGCAAAATGTACACCTAATCAACAATAAATTCAAGTGGGTTCAGTCCAATCCAATCTAGTTCTAGGAAAACTCACAAAACCAATCCAATTTATACCAATTAGTTAGTTACAAAACGACATGAGCGTTCCCAATGTCATAACTAACTAATTTATTTTAATTAATTAAAAAAAACATCAAATCCATTTAATTATAATTTTTTTATAAATTAATCAATTTAGTTTTTACTTAAAGATTCTATTTATAAATGGTTCATTTATAATTAATAAGAGAAAAATAATTTTATTTTATGATTTTAAGCTGATTTCATCTTCCTAATTTATTAAATATAAAATATTTTAAAACTCAATTTCATAATTAAAAATATATATTTCCAAATAAAAGCAATATTCACGAATCTAAAATATTTTCAAACAGGAAAAAATTGAAAATTGAAAAAATAAAAAAATTAAATCGTTAACGGATTAGGGTTTTGGATGAAGCGTTAGAAGTTCCCGCGATCTCATTCTCTTCGCCTTCTATATATTCCGAAACCCTTTTTGTTCTCGTTCTCTAAGTCGCCATTTTTGTTGCAGAGGGATCGGTTATAACTTTGAAGATGGCGGAGGAGAGATTGACTGGTGTGGTTCAATGGTTCAACGATTCGAAGGGGTTCGGGTTCATCAAGCCAGATGTGGAAGGACCTGATCTGTTTGTTCATCAATCCTCCATTAAATCAGATGGCTACCGTAGCCTTGTCGTTGGAGATCATGTTGAGTTTCAGATCGCTTCGGGTGATGATGGGAAATCGAAAGCTATTGAGGTCGTTGCGCTTGATGGATCTTCGGGAAATCGGAGGGATAACTTTGGGGGTGGTGGTGGACGAGGTGGCCGGGGCGGCGGGGGTTATGGGTTTGGTGGTTGGAGGGGCGGTGATAGGCGGAATGGCAGCAGTGGAGCCGGTGGGGGTGGGTGTTATCAATGCGGTGAGCAAGGGCATTTGGCTAGAGACTGTGCCCGTGGTAGTAACCGCGGCGGCGGAGGTGGCAGCGGTGGTGGTTGTTTTACTTGCGGTGAAGTTGGCCACTTAGCGAGGGATTGTCAACGAGGAAACGGCGGCGGCGGCGGCGGCGGCGGGGCCGGTGGTGGGGGTTGCTATAATTGTGGTGGTTTTGGGCACTTGGCTAGGGATTGCAATAGGGGTGGAGCTGGAGGTGGAGGTGGTGGTGGTGGTGGTGGTGGTTGCTTTAATTGTGGGGAGTATGGGCATTTAGCCAGAGATTGCCAGAATGAAAGCCGTAACAGCAGCGGCGGCGGAAGATTTGGTGGCGGAGGTGGCGGTGGCGCCAACACTTGCTTCAATTGCGGGAAATCGGGGCATTTTGCTAGGGAGTGTCCTGATGCACCATGATAAGGAGAGGAAAAAGAGTAATAGTATATAATTTTTCCTTTTACTTCAATATTGTCCTTTAATTATGTTCTTCTTTTGGTGTGGATGGTGGCTCTACGTAGCTTACTTGAGAATTTTTTTATTAATTTTTATCCCATGGTTGTTAAGCTCCTTAGGGGCAAAATTTTCTGGTTCATACGATGTTCTAATTCGGATAAATGAGGCATTTTATCCTTCTTGCCTTCTTTAATTATGATGCCAATATTTTTGTATCCCTTTTTTTTGTTTGAATTTTAGTCAATAATGACCTTTTAGATCTCAATTTCATATTCGAATCAATGCCTGCTGTAATTGTCATTATCCATGTTAGCATCTAATGCTTCATTGGGTTGAAGTAGTTATGTTGGATTGATTTACACATTATTAGCATGATCTTTGGTTTTGCATTGCCATACCAGGCCTTCATTTTTGTTTGCCTCTTCATCATCAAGAAGGGATATGTCTTCTAGAATTCATTTAGTCTGATCCTCTAAAGAGTAGGCATGTTTTCGTGCGCTCTGCTCTGTCTTGCTGATCTTCTTAGCACTATGTTCTGTTCTATAATTTGTTGTGGAAGTGTTTTAGAGACTGTTGGATCTATGTTTTAAATCTTTCGTGTCCTCTATACTTAATCTTCTTAGCACTATGTTCTGTTCTATAATTTGTTGTGGAAGTGTTTTAGAGACTGTTGGATCTATGTTTTAAATCTTTCGTGTCCTCTATACTTAATCTTCTTAGCACTATGTTCTGTTCTATAATTTGTTGTGGAAGTGTTTTAGAGACTGTTGGATATATGTTTTAAATCTTTTGTGTCCTCTATACTTTCAAGTTTCATAGATTCGACTCCTAGTAGTCAAACTGATTGTGAACCAGTGAATTGAATGAAGACTAATGTCTTCTTGATACTTTGTTACTTCCATTCTAGAAATGAATGCTTGCAAGTTAAAGGTTACAATCGTGTTCATGTGAAGGTGATGTGTAGATCAGGGGTGCCCTTTCTTCTTCTTAAGGAGTTGGGATGGTTATGGATTTTTTTTTTTTTTTTTTTTTGGTTTAATCTATCATTTTAGTAGAAATCTTAGAAAACATATTGCAAATCGAAGGTATGAACTTCTTTTAGTTTGTTCGAATATCTAGATTAATGAAAGTTCATTAAAATTTTAGTAAATAAAGAGTAGTTTGGTCTAGGTTCTAAAACTCATCTCTACGCCCGATGCGAGGATTTTTTCCCTGGTAGATAATAAACATTTTGTGTTGGTTTTGGCGATTAGTATGCTTCTTTTCTTCATTTTTATCATTTTCTGTTCTCAAGGAGTTTTGTTTTGTGGCCTTTTGGATTAAGAATTGATACTCAGGAGAGTCAGGAAGGAGTTTTAAATCCCTACATATCCTCCCCCAAATCCTTCCTTTACTATTACCTTTTGGAGAATAGTTTGTCCATTATTGCTTGAACAAAGAGAGGAATATAGGATCATATGTACAATTTAGTTAAAATGCTCTTTTAGCATGCATTCTTCTGTTTGATAGATGTTGATGATTATAATTCAGTTCAATATATATTTTATCTCATTCCAATGTACATAGTTTTTGCCTTGGGTATTATATTTTGAACCTTAGTTTCTGCTTATCTTGTGAGGAGCTGATGAAATCTCTCTCATTGCCATTGTTTTGTTCTCTTTAGCTCTCTGGTTCTTTTCTTCATTGCTACTTGGTATTGAGTTGCAAAAATTCGCAACATTTAAAGCTTGTGGCTGTTGAATGGCTGCTCGGACAACTTGTGAGCTTTTCAATTTGAATCGAGTTTGTTTGTGTGTACTCTCATCGTTCATTGAGTGTCTACAATGCTTGATTGTCATCTCTCATGAGATGCTTTTCATCAAACAGGATGAGTTTCATAGTCTTGTAAATTGTTTCTTAGGTTTAAGTTTGTAGATTGAACTCTTAGCTTTAGCTTAGGAATATGAAAATCTGGACCCTTCTTCTTTAGGGCATCCCATTGATCCATTGTTTAAATGATTGAATTGATGGCCAATCCTCTCAGATATCTAGAAACAATTGAACTAAAGGGAGGAAGATCTTAATGTTTTCTCTATATTTTGTTACACTAGAAGTTCAATCCAAAAATTTCATCCATTTATCTTTCTTTCCTTGTATTTTCATCTTGGTTTTAACCATTTTGTTCGTGTTAGAGCGACTGCGGATCTCGGGAGTATGTATGCAAAGTTTTAAGAGATTTTAAGGCTTTCCTTTTTTGTTATTCATGTATATTTTTTTTGTTGGAGTTTATGCTTTTTGTGTAAGGGGATGGCGAAAAAAGGAAGCTGAAAATGTGAAGTTTTCTAAATCAGTGTGTGCTTACAGCACAGTGTGGCCGGGAGTTATGTCAGGCGACGGCTTCGTCCTGCTGCACCCAGGAGAGTGGAACGCCCTCACCATGCTCGCGGTCGTGGTCCGGCTGCATTTGGGGCCGCACATATTGCTCCGAAGAAGCAGCAGCCAGGCAGATTCTCCGACCAAGTTCAGGCTGAATGGTGCCAGTGGGGTTGATTTCATTTTACAAATATTAGTATTAAATATCACGTTGACTCGAGATTAGATTTTTTTATTCGACATCTAAGTTATAGGAGAATTGATCGATGAACTTAGAATGGATAGTGATGTAAACCATTTCAATGCAGGGCTCGGGCTCGTGAGACTCTTCAGGAATAGGGGCTCTGATTAATTAGGTGGAAGAAAATACGAGGTTACTTCATTCAAGAAAACATCAAAGGATACTTTAAATATCTTGAATTTCGTCGTAGCATCTATACCTGGATCGAGCATATCCAAAAAATAATTTTGAATTATGAATTTTGCTCACTGTGTCCTCCGATTTGGTCTAGAATTTTGAATTCAGTCCTCGTCTTACAAAACCAACCGATTTGGTTTAGTTCTCAGTTAAAACCAGAATTGAAAGAATCGAACCAACTATTACCCTGATTTCGAATGTCTCTTTCGAGCGTTCTACCTTTCCCTCTCATCATATCCACTTTTTTTTGTAATACCCATTAGCTTGATGGTTTGTCCCACCATTTCAATGGGCTCTCCAATTCTTTTTGGTTCATGAATCTTGCAATCTTTTATCCACATCCAAGGATTCATACATTCAATGGATATGATATGATACGAGTATGAATACACAAAAAAACAATGATTTAATAAGCATTGAGACTACCGAGAAAAAAAGCCATTATTCTCTCGAGTTTCATTGGTTGGAATTCCATTAAATGGAGTAAGCTTTTACTCAAAGAAAAGCTCCTCTTCCACTCCAAGATCTATGCTTAATTCTCTAATGGGGTTGAGTTGGTTGTACTACTTCATATGCTTTTTTGACTCTCTACCACATCACTTTCACACTATCCTCAAACTTTCCCTCCTTTTTTTAGATTCTCTTTCATCTCTACACAATTTTCATTTGAGTTTTTCTTTTAATTTTTATTTATTGTTATGTTTAACGAGGATCAAGGCTCGTGAGACTGGTCAGAATGAGAAGGATTCAAAGACTATGCACGACGTGGATAAGAAAAAAAAAACGATAGTGAATTACTTGACTTGATAGATGGAGGGAGGGTCCTCGACTCAAGCACAAAATCCATGTTGAGTCAACAATCATCGAGAAGGGCACCACCGTGAGATCGAGATAAGCACCTTGCTCTTGGATAAATGACTCAAACAACCCGAACCAACTTAATTAAAAAATGTCCAAATTTGACCAAACCCAACCCACGAACACTTTATAAAGTGTTTCAATTCAGTCAACTTTATTAGTGGTATCATATGGCCATTAGCTTAAAGATAAACAGAATAATATTTTTCTAAATTAAAAATAAATCATGTTTTTTTCCCAAATTACCCCTCCTTTTGATGCTTAATCATAAAGACATGAAATCATGAAGGCAATTTTTGATGAAATCAAAATTAAATTTATGAATTAAAGTGATTTAAAAAAAAAAGAAATTTACATATTTTCATATCATATTTATATATATTTTCATTTAAAGAAATTATTTAATCTTAATTTCTTAAATTTAAATTGGGTAATTTAGGTCCCACTAATACACATGTTAATTAATAAACCATGAGCCACGTCATTAAATCATTAAAGTATAAAGAAAAAAAAAAAAAAGGAAAGTTATGAATTCCCATTTCTTTTCGCACTTTGTCTAAATTCATATTAAAATATTGTCGATTGTTATGGGTAAAACTAAACTCGAAACAGTTGGCAATCATGCTAAGGTTAACTAGACCCGGTGCGTCCTAAAGTTGTGCCTGTGTCTTTTTTTGTGGGCCTAGGTTGATCGTACCTAGACAGACCAAATGAATGTTCATTCATTCTGCCTTGATGTGTGCTCTTTTTAGAACCCTAATCCTTTCACGTATAAATGGAAAGTGAGGTGGGGCTTATGACAAACCCTAGTTCTCGCTATATTTATCACAAATAACAGTTGACATAGTTAATAAACATCAAATTTGGAAGAAGCATACACTGATCGAACCGAACCCTCTGAATGAATTAGCAATCAACACTAGATTCGAGAAGAATTTTGAGCTGTAAGAGTAAAAACACCTTAAAAATATAAAACAAAATCGACACACACTCTATACAGCTAGAAAGTAACTTACGTAGATGTGCGAATTTTACCTGTGTTAGTATGACGTTACTCGACTTTCCGACACTTAACTACGTAACAAAAACCCTAAATTTAAGCTTTTCTTTCGACCCGCACAAAAGTAAATTATGTTTTTTTTTTTTCTTATATACAAAAAGATGGACAAAGAAAAAGGGTTTAAAGCAAAGATGAATAAAAATATCCCTTTTTAAGGAAAAGAGATAATTTATTTATTAATAAAAATTATGCATCATATTTTCTTTACATTACATAAACATAAACATACATAGTGGAAATGACGTAAATCTTTAACAAAAAGTATATGACAAAATCTCATATATTTATTTTATGTTTCATTATCAAACTAAAAATAATAAAATAATAATAATAGTAATAATAATAAAAAGGTAAAAAAATAATATTGAAAATGTGAAAGACTACACGTCGTCAAAGGCTGCCATGAATTGTCGTTCGAAATAAAGTAGTGTCGGTTTCCAAAATTAAGTAAAAAAAAAAAAGTTGATTTCTTTTGGAGTCTTCTTCCTTTCACGATAAGCAATTAGTTTTTTCTGTTAAAAAAAAAATACTTATTTATTTATTATTATTATTATTTTATTTTGAACCTTAGTGGGTAATGATTTAATTAAAATGTTTTAAAATCTATAAGGATTTAATTTTTTTAATTTAAAATGTGTTACGGTTTAGTTTCATAATCTGTCTTATAAAAATATAATAATTTGATGAATTGAAAAACATAATAATTTGACTAATTGAACTATGTTCAAATTGGTTAATGTTGTGGTTCCATTGTTAGGAGTTAGAATCATTTTCGTAATATTTTTCTTAATTATTTGGTCAACATGTACATACTATGCACGCCCCAAGTTATTGTCACCTTCGTTCAATGCAACCTTGTTCATCTTTAACCTAATCCTCGGGAGAAATGTAAGATACCCAACGAGCTCTCCATACATACATACTTATTTTCAACGGTTGCATACTATGCACGCACGCCCCTAGCTATTGTCACCCTCGTTCAATCTAATCTAGTTCATCATTAACTTAATCCTCGGGAGAAAGGTAAGATACCCACGAGCTCTCCTATATATACTTATATTCAATGGGTACATACTATGCACGCCCCTAGCTATTGTCACCTTCGTTCAATCTAACCTAGTTCATCTTTAACCTAATCCTCGGGAGAAACGTAAGATACCCCACGAGCTCTCATATATATATATATATACTTATTTTCAATGGTTACATACTATGCATGTCCCTAGCTATTGTCACCTTCGTTCAATCTAACCTAGTTCATCTTTAACCTAATCTTCGGGAGAAAGGTAAGATACCCCACGAACTCTCCTATATATACTTATATTCAACGGGTACATACTATGCACGTCCCTAGCTATTGTCACCTTTGTTCAATCCAATCTAGTTCATCTTTAACCTAATCCTCAGGAGAAACGTAAGAGACCCCACGAACTCTCCCATATAAATACTTATCTTCAATGAGTATATACTATGCACGCCCCTAGCTGTTGTCACCCTCGTTTAATGATCTAGCTCATCTTTAACCTAATTCTCAGGAGAAACATAAGATACCCTACAAGAAATGTTTCGTTCTTCTCTCCAACCGATGTGAGATCTCACAATCTACCCCCCTTCAGGGCCTAGCATCCTCGCTGACACATCGCTCAGTACCTGACTCTGATAACATTTGTAACAGCCCGAGGCTACCGCTAGTAGATATTATCCGCTTTAGCCTATTATGTAACATCATCAGTTTCACGATTTTAAAACACCTCCTAAAGAGAGGTTTCCACACCTTTATAAGAAATGTTTCGTTCCCCTCTCTAACCAACGTGGGATCTCACACTTCTTCACTACTAAAATCCTTGTTACATTTAAATTGTTTGCTAACGTACGCATCATAGCTAATGCGACAAACACCATATCAATATGCAAATTTCTTTTTTTTTATAAGTCGTGTTCTTCCTCTTTCAAACAACTTGTATCATTGTTGTCACGTCAAAGTCAGATATATTACTCTGTCTAAGTTAAGGGATCGACATTTAAATTAATAATTTTTTGTGAGTAAAAACGTCCAAATTAGGACACCAATGAAACCCATTAATGATTCATATAACTTAATTAATTTATAATGTCACATGGTGCACATAAGTTCACGACTTTATAATATTTAATTGAACTTTAGAGTAATTAATAATATTATATATATTTATAATATAAGGTCGGTTCAGATCATGAACTTCTACCGTTGATTAACTGCTAATTTACCATATTAATTAGGGTTTTTACCAAAAGTAAAAAGGTTTTCAAGAACAATTTTATTTATTTATTTATTATTATTTTGAAGTATAACGATTCAAATAAGCAAACGGTAACGACCCAATTTTGGATACATTGAGCCACATTGCATCACTGTGACGAATGGATTTTATGGCGATAAAAGATATTCAAATTTACATTAGGGGTGCTCATATGACCAGATAACCACATGACACAGTCGCACTTTTGAAGGCAGCGGACTAGCGATTGTGCGGCACTTACTTTCCAACAACAAGTGAGCTAAGCCAATTTATTCTTGGGTCGCCTACGGCCAAGCGACGTATGATCGAGCCTCTAGCCTCGGTTTTAAAAGAAGGTTTTAGAAAACGAGGGAAGAGGGAGATTTTAGAAAGAGACGTTATATAAGCAAGCAAGAGAGAGATAACAATTGCTTACCATATATAACCTTGTGTTTTGAAAAATAGAAGATCTAGTTTGGTTTAGTCAACCGGACCAACCTATCTTACAATCCAACTAACCACGACCCTATTTTTAAAAAATAAGAACCATTTTAAATTTGTAAATGATTGATATTTGAACAGAAATTTTAAATGGTTTGATTGAGTTATGTTGTTGACTTTAATTTGAGTTTCTCAGGTCACTTAACCCAACGATTCAAAAGATTTTTTCAACCTAACACGTGTACGTCATTAAAAAACATTGTGGAAAATATTCAAATAAAAAAAAGAAATACAAACAAAACAACCGAGTAAAAGTCAAACTCAAATCTAAACTCGGTCCATAAAACCCTTTAGTTAGATTACCAATTACATCTCTCGAATCAAGCAGAGATTTCTCTTTGGGAGATGACCCGCGTTATTCAAACGTGAGCTACATGATTAAATCCTTGACCCTATCATATCTGATCGAGTTATCAACTCACGTCGATAATCAAATCTTACCGAAGGAACAATACTTTATGCAATAACATTCGAATCGAGACGATAATTCATTGTTTGGGATTGGGCAAGAAGAACATGGTTTTGTCGCTTACAAAAGGCAAATAGAAAGCTCAAAGCTTCCCCACATGAGAGGTTGAAAAAAGAACATAAAGATAAGGAAGTTGAGTGTTAGAAGAAGGCCAAAGAGTGGAGTTCATGTGGGATTTTAGATATCAATGATATGAAATGAATATAAGTGTGCTATTCCTACATCACCCATGTGCCCTTCTTTACTTGCTTTTTTTTTGTTTGTGTTCCTATCTTTTCGATTCGTCTCTAAGTTTCTTTTCACATATCATACGAGAATTAGTAAGTTGATTCGTAAGCTTCTATCTAAAACCGTACCCCAACTGATGTAAACTTCAGATATTGTAACAGCTCAAGCTCACGGTACTCCAACTGATCCAAAACTATACCCTAAAATTATTGTATCCCAATTTATCCAAAACCGTACCCTAATCCCTAAACAACTTGGATAGAGTTCACAACCCAATTTTCTATTTTCCAATTGGGTTGTCGGGTTGTAGTTTATTTTATTTTTTGAATTATTTTAAAAAATCATATTGTAACAGCTCAAGCTCACCGCTAGTAGATATTCTCCACTTTGGCTCGTTATATATGGTCGTCAACCTCACAATTTAAAACACGTCTATTAGGGAGGTGTTTGCACATTTATAAATCACAATATATCACTAACATCAATTACAAACGTGATTTTCAAGTTGGGTCTGTTGACCTGACCTAAAAGATATCAACCCGCAAACCGAATCGAATTTTTTAGTTTTCTAAAAACTCAACCCAATTTAGATTAGATAGTTCGAGTTGATCGAGTTACGATAGGTTGGGTTTTTACAAACGTGATTTTTGCTTTGTTTTGTGTAATTTATCCATTAATTAATTATTAAATTATTATATAATAGTGAATTACGACATGTTTTGTTGGAGACAAATCTGCCCAATCGAAAAGAGACAATACTTATGTCAAGATAAAGGTAGTTATTTGAGGACCAATCATATATTGCCACGTATGCATAAATAATGACCAATTTAGATTTTTCCTCTTATTAATTCATACTTTCCAAGAACTTCTATTACCTTCCCATTTTGTGGGGTTGAGAAGAGCCACAATGTTTTGTTCATCATGATCATTATGATTGCTTCCATTATAATTATCGATATCTTCTTTAATTGATTCACGATTATTAATCCGAACAATAGTACGCAATATCATGTTACTATTAAGCATTTCGTTAGAGTTCGAACAAGAAATCTGTTCCTGACACGACAATCAGAAAATTAGTTTGTCCAGCTAAATTCTCAACTTGATTGAAGTTCATTTTGTAACTCGTGAGACGAGTAAAGCTATCGAATTAATAGCTTTCATCCTTCTCGTATCTTGATGTCAGAGAATGTTTAAGTGTGTCTTATATATATTTATATGTCACAATCAACGATACAATTGTGCCCCTAAGAAATTCATCGAAGACGATGTCTAGGTTAAGTGGGGGGGAAAGTGTCACAACTTCACTAAGAGAAAGTAGGTTGTGACCCCAACAGTAAGGCAAGACATACCAGAGGCAGCCCTCAGGTGGTGCTCATCCAGCCATTTATGCCAAGATTGAGAAGTGTCATGATGCGACCGAGGATGACAGTTCTCCTATATATATATAAAAAGTGTGTTCTAAGTTGGAGTTAGGCGGTGAGTTAGTTTGACGTTGTGCTACTATTTATTATTAAATAATAAACTAATTAAGTCTATAAATGAAATAATACAAAGAAAATGTACTTTTATTATTAAAAAAATAGCTATTTCAAATATATAAAAGGCTTTCTAAAATTTAATTCATAAATATCACTAATTAATCTTATCTATTTTAGACTTCATCATCTTATTAGGTAGGATGTTGCAATTAACTAGTTGGTGTGATGTAAATGATCACGATTATAAAATTTAATTATGACAACTAATACGATAAAAGTGACAAATTCTAGTATCTAATTTTTTTTAATGCTAACTACTCGTATTTGATTAAGACTTTAATAAAGTTATATATATTCAAGTAGTTTAGAGTGTATGAACGAGAGATTAAGTTAAATAAGATACTCTTCATAAAGCCCGTTTAAATTTTTTTAAAAAAAAAATATTTAATTCAATTTAATAGATAAAATATCAACGGTAACTAAAAAAAAATTATTTTGTTCGGTATCATAAATATTTGAAACCAATAACAATTATTGTAGTTCACTGATTGGTACTTAGGTTAGTGAATGACCAGCTTAGGACTTGGCAAGAGTATGAGTGGATGCACGGATCGGAGGAATGATATCATGGGATAAGACAGGATCGGAGAAAGCTTGCTATCCATTCCCCTTACACTGAGATTCTCCGGGATGGATGATAAAAGTCTCACGTCGACTAATTTAGTGAATGATCATGGGTTTATAAGTGAAGAATACTAACTCTATTGGTATGTGGCCTTTTGGGAAGCCTAAAGCAAAGCCATGAGAGTTTGTCCTGAAAGTGGACAATATTATATCATTATGGAGAGTCGTGTGTGTTCGTCCAATAATATCTACAAATGAAGCTGTTCGGGGTTAAATCAATTTTCTCTGCTCCATATCATTCCAATCCACAAAATACAATGGACCCACAATTGTGGATAGATAAAAAGGCAACTTTCCCCTTTCCCCATCCATTTTTGTTCACAATATCTCTATATTTATACTCGTGTCCATGCCCATAAGCAAGAACTCCCCCCTCCATACACAAAAACAGAGCCTCCATAGCTTAAAACAACTCCCAATCCAAATACCCACTTCCATTGTCGTCCCAAAATCCCACATTACTCAGAATTAAAGGCTAAATCAGAAGAACATTAGTGAAATTTTTGAGAAGTGATTCCATTTTTTATGGATTTGTTTGGAAATCACTCTGTTTCTTGTTCCATTTTCTTGTTCTTTCTTCTACAAATTTGCATTGGTAATTTCAGTTCGTTAATTTTTGAGCTTTTTGGTATTGAATTCTTCAATTTTAAGTAATACCCATTTCATTTTTTTGAATTTTTAGGGGCTTTTGGAGCTAAATTTACGTTTGTGAATAAGTGCGATTTCACTGTCTGGCCAGGAATTCTCTCCGGCGCCGGCAGCTTGAAATTCGACACCACTGGTTTCGAGCTTCGTAAAGGAGGTACCAGGACTTTTCAAGCGCCGGCCGCCTGGTCCGGTCGGTTCTGGGGTCGAACTGGCTGCAGCTTCGACGGCGCCGGTCGCGGTGCCTGTAGTACAGGTGATTGTGGGTCCGGCGAAATTGAGTGCAACGGCAACGGAGCTGCCCCGCCGGCCACACTGGTGGAGTTCACTCTCGGGTCAGGCTCTGCCATGTCGCCGGACTTCTACGACACTAGTCTTGTCGATGGCTACAATTTGCCGATAATTGTCGAGGGGACCGGCGGGACTGGCGCGTGTGGGTCGACTGGGTGCGTGACGGATTTGAACAGACAGTGTCCAACCGAGCTTAAGGTGGCGAACGGCGGCGCGTGTAGTAGCGCGTGTGAAAAGTTTGGGACGCCGGAATACTGCTGCAGCGGCGCGTATGGTTCACCGGCGACCTGTAAGCCAACGAAATACTCGACAATATTTAAATCTGCGTGTCCTCGGTCATATAGTTATGCCTACGACGACGCCACCAGCACCTTCACTTGCTCCGGCGCCGACTATACTGTCACATTTTGCCCTTCTTCCCCAAGGTAGAACACGATAAACTCTTATTACATCTTATTAATTTTCAATAGGCTTATGGTTATGAAAATTTATTTAATTTTCATTTTTAAAAATCGAATTTTATTCTTTTTAAACTTTTTAAGTTAATTCCATTTTGTAACTTTAAATTTTCAATATATATATATATATATATTTCACTAAAAGAAAATTCATTTGGACCATTTAAGAACCCAATTTGACTTTTTTAATTTTTTTTATAAAAAATTACATTAAAAACTTAAAAATAATTTATGAAGGGTCGAATAGATAGTTTTCATTGCTAGACTACTAGAATTTATTTTAAAATTATAAAAATAAAAAACGTTAATACTGGCATAGAAACTCAGTTTCAACCCGTAAGAGTATTCTTAAAAAAAATTTAAAAAGTTGAAAAGATATTAATTAAACTTTTTAAAAAACATTATTTTAAATAAAATAGTTTTTTTTTATTAATTTAGCTTATAATAAATAACCTTTTAAGTTTAGAAATAAAAATAATTATTTTAAAAATCGAGAACAAAATAGCTTTTTTAAAATTTTAAAAAAAAATGCACAAATTTAACGGTTGATTCTGGGATGTGCAGCCTGAAATCGTCGACAGATTCGCCGCCAAAGGCGGCGGGAGCAGGGGCGGCTAGTGGCGGAACGGTGGTGGGACAGATGGTCCCGCTGCCTGAAAATTCATGGCTGGCGGATATGGCGATTGGTGACTCAACAAGAACTCACCCACATTTTGGTTTTCTTCTTTTTGTGTTGATTTTTGGAAGCTCTTTCTTTTTTTCATATTCAAATTTATTTTCTTCTTAGCATTAAAAATTTAAATTCCCATAATGAAAGATGTTCGATTTTGGTAAACAAATTGGATTCAAATTTCATATTACCAAACTTAAACTCTCCCTCTGATTCCTACTTTGTAATATCCAATAAATTCGTATACCGACGTAACATGGATGATATAGCTATTCGTACTCTATAACGTATGATGAATCTGATTAGTGTTCGTTCATGAACAAATTCTTATAGTCGACAATTATTTTTATAATACTAATCCAAGATGGTGTCATTTTCATTTAAACTTTAAAAAATGAATATCATATCATCAACGAAATGAATAATTTGTGGTTTCCAAACCTCAATAATTTAATTTGGACTATATCGGAAGAATTGATAGATAGCCTTCATTTTTAAATAATATAGTTTTAAGATATATATTTTTGCTTACAATATACATATATTTCTTTTTATTTTATTTAATTTCATATTTATATTTTTATTATTTATTCTCTAATCTATAGTGACTAGTATTAGAGTTACAGAGCTTAATTAAATATTAGAAAATAAATTAAAATTTTGAATAAATAATCGAAGCAATCCAAATCAACCAAACCCAAAAAAATAATGGCTAGACTAGGTTGGGTTCATTATTTAGCGATGGTTGGACGTTTGGGTCCAAATTTTGACATTCTTGAGTTTTCTTTCCATCGGCATACATTTAGATCTAATTTGGAGTTGAGGCAATTGGCGTCAAGCGAATAGATCGGAAAGCCCTTGTTCCTTTCACTCGGTCCAAAAAAGATCTATGTAGAATAGGGTCCTCATTTTTATAGTCTCACAACCACGGTTGTGTGTAGGGCTATTCCACCGTTCACACTATCACGATTGAAAAGAGACGTTCACCAACATACGTATAATCGAGGAGACGTTCTCTAGCGTAAGCAATGGACGAATAAATAAGACCAGTCATCGTCTGAAATAGAATGAAGATAGAGAGAGAAATTGTAACTGCCCAAGCACAGTGCTGGTAGATTCCTTTCGAGCTTCCCCTTAATACTTTAAAACACGTATGCTAGGGAAAAGTTTTCATACCTTTATTTCGTTCTCCTCCCCAACCGACGTGAAATCTCACAAAAATACTAATGACAGGTCAAATACATTAGTTGCACAACTGTAAACTACTGCATAAACTTGTGAGACTACAATCACGTGTAGGACTATTCCATCGTTCACACTATTACGATTGAAAAGAGACGTAAGTATAATCGAGAAGGAGACGTTCACTAGTGTAAGCAGTGGACAAATAAATAAGGCCAATTGTCATCAAAAATAGAACGGAGATAGAGAGATATTATCCTCTTTGGACCTTCCCTTTCAGGATTCTTTTAAAACACGTCTACTAGAAAGAAGTTTTCATACCCTTATTCGTTCTACTCCTCAGCCGACGTGAGATCTCACAAAAACACTAATGGCAGGTCAAATACATTAGTTGCACAACTGTAAACTACTGCATAAACTTGTGAGACCCAGCTTGTGCTCCAAAAAGCCAATCATCCATCACCGTTGCAGAAATGGCTTTCAATAAACTACTACACATAGCATTACCGCTGTAAATTTTCATGATTGTCAATAACATTATACAAAATTCTCAACAGCCTTGGTGGCTGGAAGTCGCACAACTGTAATCAATAACGTTATGATTATTTGCACATTATGTATCTAAACGGATACTCTCTGCAATTTACATATATGATAAGGTGTCTTACCAAAAGCAAGCACAAATCAGACGTTCTAAATCTACAGCCAAACATAATTTTGCAAAATTTCCAGCAGAAAAAAAGGAAAAGGAAAGGAGATTGCTTACTTGAAATTGCATGACCTGTGAAAATCATTGAGCCCGAGTTCGAGACATGTGATTCTCTTCAATTCTTCGAGTGAGAAGCGAAACTCCATAATGGGAAGCACTGGAGGTGGCATAGTAGGATGTTACAGTGAGTTGAGTAAATCTTGGAAGAACAAAACCTGCACAGTTAATAAGCAACAAAGAAATTGATTAGTGTCTTAAAAAATGATTTGATGTGTGAGTTAAAGTTTCATTGATTTACAAATCAATGGATTTTTCTTTTGCTCAACTACGGTGATACTAGTGAGATTAAAAATTAAACAAGTTTTATGGTAATGGCATGAAATCTTTCTTTCATTATAATCATCCTAATATAATGATTTTGTTTTCATTGGGCTGAAAAAGGAAGGAGGAAGACTACTCAATGTGTTAGTGTCTCATTCTAAACTCATTCGTATGTACTTGCATCAGAAAATACTAACATGTTAGCGCGGTGCAACTAATGTATTTGACCTATCATTAGTGTTTTTGTGAGATCCCACATCGGTTGGAAAGGGGAACGAAACATTCTTTATAAAGGTGTGGAAACCTCTCCATAGCATACGCGTTTTAAAAATCTTGAGGGGAAACCCGAAAGGAAAAGCCCAAAGAGGACAATATCTGCTAGCGGTGGGCTTTAGCTGTTACAAATGATATCAGAGTCAGAGACTGGACAGTATGCCACAAGGATGCTAAGCCCCGAAGGGGGTGGACTCCAGGCGGCGTACCAACGAGGACACTAAGCCCCGAAGGTGGGTGGATTGTGAGATCCCACATCGGTTAGAGAGGGGAATGAAGGATTTTTTACAGGGTGTGAAAACCTCTCTCTAGCCTACACATTTTAAAAACCTTAAGGGGAAGCTTGAAAGGGGGAAGCCCAAAAAGGGCAATATCTGCTAGCGGTGAACTTGGGCTGTTACAAATGGTATCAAAATCAGACACCGAGCGGTGTGCCAGCGAGGATGCTGGGCCCCGAAGGGGGGTGGACTGTGAGATCCCACATCGATTGGAGAGGGGAACGAGCATTCTTTATAAGAGTGTGGAAACCTCTCCCTAGCATACGCATTTTAAAAACCTTGAGGAAAGCCCGAAAGGGAAAACCGAAAGGGAAAACCGAAAGAGGACAATATCGGCTAGCGGTGGGCTAGGGCTGTTACAGTTTTGAAGAGGTAAAATGGATTCAGACACGACAACCTTCTCATTCACTTTAAGGTGACAGTTGTAGAAGGCATGTCACCCAAGTACGAGTGATACGCGAACGAGCATCTAGTTAGTGGGCAAACATTCTTTTCACTTGAGAGTCACAAATTCACTAAATCATCTCTAAGACAAAAGGTCAACCATCAAAAAGATAAAAACCTGATGAAGCCAAGGCCCCATGATAGAGTGATGGAATTCCAAGCTTCTTTTCCAGTTTTCAGGTGGAGAGGCATATTCAAAGTTCCTAGGTAGGTTCTAATCCTTCCCTTATTCATGTATTTCAACGCAGTAATCAATTTTTTGTTTTAAAATAAATGAAAAACAACCGACCAAAGAAACATCAATGTTTTCTCAAAGAGAGAATAAGCAAAGACAATCTGCTAACATACCTCCAAATGCAGCACCGGCACCAGAACACAATAACAGGACAGGCACCTATCAACAAAGAGACAAGGAAGTCATGTAAACAGTTGATGGAACACAACTCACAAGAATCAAGTAATCCACGCAACTCCAATGATAATTAGCAACAAAAACAAAATCAACTTCATAATTTAATAAGAAGGCATACCCCAATTAAAAAGGGAAGCCACTTTGGTCCCTTGACATGATTTTGAAGGTGTGGGATCCCTGTAATGAAAGTAAACGATAAGCAATTGTGAAAATCAAATGAAACATTTATGAAAGTTCATTATGATTACCCGTATTGAAAGCATGAACTGCACTAAGCAACCCTCCAAGACCTGATCCTGCCTGTCGAACAAGGCAGTATAAGAATATGCAAAAGCCATGGAAACTACAATGTTTATGACAAAAGCATTCATAAACTTCTTTCCTATTATCTTTTACGATAATCCAATTGATAATAGGAGGAAATGGATAGAATTCAACTTCGAAATTGTTGATCCAGAAACGTTCATCAACTATCCAACAGCAGATTAACTTACAGAACACAACATAGAGTACAAATTTATCGCTGGAGAATCAAAAACCTAGAAGCATTAAAAAATTTCAAGAAGAAATCAAAAAGGGAAAATTAGAAAGAGAGGAGGAACTCACCACTGCGGTGGTACTATGGAGAACAGGATTTATGGCCCATTCACTTGTATCCTGAATCAACAGCAGAAAACACGCCAAAATCAAACATGAATTCCAGAATAGAAACTATAAGATGCTGATTAAAATAGAAGAGGAGGAGAAAAATACAGGATCGGGTTTAAGAAGAGAGAAACAGCGAGGACAACGAGGGGATCCGAGGCCTGGATTCATGGTGGGTTCATGGTAGAGATTGCCCCTTCTTAGCTTCTGTTCGTAGACCTCTCTAGTACCCATAGTGAATTGAAACTCGCTCGGGAGATTTTCGTTTGGTTCCGCAACAAATTCTCTGGTTTAGTCTTAGGTTTTGAGTAATGACTGGAGCAGACAAAATTGGGCTAAATCCAACGGCGCGTTAAGAAGACGAGGGTATAATTGGCAAAATGGAAAAAAGAAAAAAAGAAAAAAAGAATTTTGCTTAATTTTAAAGGTTGATTTTTCCTTTAACTTGCCTTCCACCTCCTCCTAAAATTTTAAAAGACTAAAAATCAAATTATATCTTAAATTTTATTTTTTTTTTTAATTCAAATTAACTATCTCTAATTTTTTATTTAGTTTGCAGTTAGTTTTTTTTTTTTTTTTACAATCTTTAGTTTGTAACTAATTTTAATGATATTGTAAGTAGGTAAAATTTAAAAAAATAAAAAAAATAACAAAAGAAAAGCTCAAACAATCCAACCCAAAAACAAAAATAGGAGGTTAACTTCACCAGGACTAGCAAATAATATCCAAAGTTACAATTCAAGATGAACTAGTGAACTCAATCCATTTAACGCTGAAAGATGAACTCAAAGTTATAACTCAAGATGAACTCAATCCATTTAACATTAAACGATGGGAGAAACGAGCGCTAGGGAGGGCGTTCGGTCACCAAAGAGGTGAATTATGAGATCTCACATCAATTAGAGATAGAAACGAGTGACGGCAAAACACTGAGCAAGGTATGAAGCGAGTGAATTGTAAGATTCCACATTGATTAGAGAAGATAATGAAATACTTAAGAATCTCTCTCTAGCCATTTTAAAAACCTCAAAAGTATTAGATTATTTTTTAGATTATTACTCAAAAAAAAACATTGCTCATTCGATTAAAAACATTGATACAAACTTCACCATCCAATATATGAAACAATGCTCACCCACAAACGTATTAGATAAGATAAAATTTATAGATTTATATTTTTAAATTGCTTATTTATTTATATTTTCTCTACCATCAATTTTATATTTTAACCATTTAAAAACAAAAGTTTTATAAGGAAAACAAAATTAATAGTTAGAAAATTTTGAGTTCATTTTCAAAAACTAAAAGCCTTAGATTTCATTAACCACAAATGTAAAATACAACTTAATATGAACGAAATAATTATATTTTAAGGTATGAAAAAACAAAATATGAATTTCCAAAATTTATAAAAGGAGCCCTAATTTTATTTTTGAAAAAAAGTAAGAATAAGCTGAGTCCAATTTAAAGCCGCTAATATTGGACGTTTTAAAAATATAGGGCAACCAAAATGAAATTATAACTAAACATCTAAGAATGAACACAAGGAAAGGCATTGTCAATCTTCAACTACGAAGCAAAATGATTCATGGACATGCAAAAGATTTAAGGCATTAGCGAGAACCAAATGCATCAAAACAAATGGAATAATCAGCTGAAACTACACTCATGTATCAAAGGCTATGGCAGATCCAGAAAATTAAGAAACAATTTAACAGATAAGATTCGTTTCCAAAATTTAGGTGCATAAAGAGAAAATTGTAACACTATCCAATAAGTTCATAGACCAAAACAAAAACCAGCCAAACAAAGCAAGTTCAATGAAGATAATTCTAATAACCTCCCTTAAGATCATTGACGACATCGTAGGGAATTGGAGTAACTGTCTCCATCAATGCACCTTCAACCATAAACCCTGGCTTGGGGCCTTCTGGCTGCCTCTTTGTGCAAATGACTTCACCTTTAGCCTTGGCGTCGGCCTTCAGTTGATCATTCTTAACCTTTCGCAGTACGAATTCTTCTGCGCATCTAGAGGGTTGGACATGCTCAACACGTACATGAATCCGCTTCTTAATTATTCTGTTACCCACCTGCAAATTTTATTGAGAAGTATCAGGAAACAAGCGGATGTTTATTGCTCGAATCAAACTCGAGAAATTTGAGTTACAGCATGATTTAGCAGTCCTGAATCCAAATCGATTCATGAACACAACACTTGGCAGAGATACATACAAAACTTGCTTCAAACATATGTGACAACTAAAATATAATGTCAATTTCAAGCAACGTCAAAGAAATATAGTTAGCATTCGACAATCTGAAACCGCGCAACTACAAAAACATTCACCAAGTGATTTGCTATAAAAATTAACGGATACATGTTCCACATCCCAAGATCAAATCAATAAAAACCAGCGAAATATAAACAGAACAGAGTCCACAACTTATCCAGATTAAACCTAAACAAGTTACTACCCAAATCAAACACAACCCGAGACCTAGAACACTAAAATTTTAAACATTTCCAAAACAAGAACAGATATAATAAAAAAAACGAAAACAGAATTAATCGAAAAATGAAAGGAATCGGAAATCGAACGAACCTGCTTGTTAATCTCCACGCCGATGGCGCGCTTGGTAACGTTCCACACACGACCAGTGCGGCCATGATAGAACTTGTGAGGCATACCTTTATGGATGGCGCCATTAACCTTGATGTCGACATAGTCGCCAATCTTGTAGGTCCTCAGGTATGTAGTGAGGGCAATGTAACCCTTCTTCCTGAAGGGCCTGGCGAAGAGGTCTCTTGTACGAGAGCGAAGTCCATGGCCAGCCGGCATCTTTCCCTCTCAGCAGGATAAAACTCTTCCCTCACACTCTCACAAATGAAGGAAACCCTAGGTTTTATGTATTTATATAATGCCGCAGTTAGGGTTTGAGGGCTTTTCTTTTAATGGGCCGAACGAAAGTGGGCCGAACGAAAGTGGGCCGTTCTGTGGCAAATGGATCAAAGCTCAAAATTTTCCCCTTTTTTTTCTCTCTAATTTTTTGTTCAATTTAGGCTAGATTTTCTCAAATTCGTATTATGTATAATGAACTATTATGCACGGAATAATTAAATATTTTAAAATTCATAAATTTCAATAAATAAATAAATAAATACCTCAATAATTTGTTTTTTTATAGATTTTTTTTTTTTTTTATTATCCCAGAGTTAAAAAAAATTGTTAGAGTTATTCAAGCGTGGAGCATATGCCACAGGTTGTTGACCACCCGTGTAAAAATATATTCTCGAGCATACCACTTCACACAAGTGTAAAAACAAACATCCGAGAAAACCTCGTATGTTTGGAGAAGATATCAAAACGTTTGAAAATGTGGGTTGATTAAAAGTAACGTTCTTCGGATTTCCAAATCGGCGACCAAATGCTTATCAAGTTGGCAAGACATCTAAACCTAATTTCATACTGAAGAATACCGTCGAGAAAGAAGTCGAAAAGTTCTTAGCCGAGGAGACATGGTTAGCTGGCAAACCTAGAAGACAAGTGCTCGCCTTTTGTGAAATGAAACGGACTCCTTAATGTAGAGATCAACTAAGAGTGTCTCGGATTTGAGGTCGGCCATTATTCAGATTGCTAAGTTTGAGTAAAGTCGGTTTATGGAGATGACAACCAATTAAGTGGGAGAGGATGTCGTAAGATATGTTGACTATGACTGCACGACATTTCACGCTCTTCTTACTTTCCATTCATGGAGCGTATTTATTTACTTTCCATGTATTTTTTTATGGCATGTAACTTGTTACCTCTTTTGATGTTTACTCTTGTTAAAGACAATTTACCTCTCGATGTTCGAGTAGTTGTCAAATCTCCATATTGAGATTATTTCTTATCAATGTTGTTGTTATCATTAATTATATTTGTTAGCATATAAATGCTTTCCAAAACGGTCTCAAACCCCATTTTCAAAAAATATAAATGCTACGAGATCGATCATTTGTGCCATTGGATATGAGCTCGAGTTGGTTGTCGCAACCCGACCCGACCCACGAACACCCATATCAACCCTAGCTCTCACACGACAAACTAGTCTATACGAATCTCATCTTTTCATCGTTCCGACTATTAGAAGCATGTTCTTCACGAGGTTCATCAAACGATATATGACCCAACTAATCTTAGGTAAACACTTCAATGTGTCAGACCTTATATGATACCAACATCTTGACATCTAATCGAGCATTCTTTACAGTAACGTCAACAAATATTGACCATAATTCAGGTTTTTCACAAACGGGTTCAAATGACCCAATTAGGGTTCTCGAGTTAGGGTTTTGATTTTAAGTTCATATACATACAATGTTATAGACTATTCGTTTTGAGTACTATAGAAATACGAAGATATTGGACTAAAACACGAACAAAAGATCTCCAATGTTTACCTACAGAAAACGAACACAAAAAATGAGAGTTTGCTACAGATATCTCTACATAGGAAACTTCTTGACGTAATATTTGTCGAAGATCACAGTACGAGTAAAATTAACAACCTAGTTACTATGATTTATGCTCACTATAGTTCTCAGTACCCGTAGCTCGAACCTGTATACTGACTTTGGAATTAAAACGCATTTAGTAAAATGATATACTGATGCACGTTTACTTTGCAGATACCTTTCGTGTTAGACACGTAATTAAAAGTTTAAGAATTTAGAAAAGTTTTTATTTATTTATTTAATTTTTATTTTTAAAATTTTAATTTTTTTGAAAAAATAAGGAGAAGAAAATTAGCAATAATACAAAAATTAAGAGGATAAATAGAAAGAACAGAAGAGTGGTACTATAAAAACCCTTCTTCCTCTGCGCCCCGTCTCCAGGTCTTCTCTCGCTCTCGGTCTCTTCACTTTCAAAGGCATTAAAATCGGAAAAAGGAGAGAAAAAACTCCAAAATTTTGGCGCTTCCTCTCTGTAAAACCCTAATCAACGATCCTTTGTTCTTCCTCCGTTCTTCTCTCTCTCTCTCCGATTCTCCATTTTTCCGATTCCATTTGGCCGATCTGTTTCACTTCCCTCACTGTTCTACTTCCTCAATCTCCTCCTTTCAAGATCTCTGCGATTTTCTGATTTTTGAACCTGCAGTTTAGTAGCTGAACTCTGGCGGTTTTTCGCCGAGTGTAAATGGCGGATCCGCCAGGTATCCGCCATCTCTCCGCCTTTTGTGATATACGTAAAGCTGCGAGTGTTCCTGTTCTTGTTGTTATTGTTTTTTGTTGCGTTCGATTCGCGCTCGTAGACTTGCCGTGCTGTGACGATTGACGAGATTGAAGCATGCTGAACGTGGTACGCGTGCACCTGCCCTCTGATATTCCTATTGTAGGTTGCGAACTCACGCCCTACGTGCTCCATCGACGGCCTGATAAGAACATTAGCACTGATGATGTTTCTGAGTCCGCTGCACTTGGCGGTCAATTCCTGAGATACAGATGGTAAGTTTGAGTAGTCTGTTGCGTAATTTGAATTGGTTTTCAGTCTGTGGTTACTGTCGTTTATTGGTTGTTTACTACTTCACGGTCATGGTACTTCAATTGGATGTGGTTACGGTTTAGTGATTGTTTTTTAGAAGTTCGAAGTTGTTTAGGTCTATTCTTGAAACAGCTTTTATTGTAAATTGACATGAACCGCAATGGCTGCATTTTTTTTTTCTGGTTTTTTGCTAGCTTGATTAGCATTTCAAACTAGTTTTCTGCTGTTCTTTCTATTGGCTTCCTGTTTTAAGGAAAAAGATGGCCATGACCATTATTTATGAATTAGAGATTAATTTGTATGAAATTATCTGTTTTTTTATTAAGATACTAAATATTATTTTCTATTGAATTGGTATTTTTATACGTGTTCGAAGGTGTTACTGTCTTTTGTTTGTTTTTTAGTCATTTGGAATGCTAACGAAGAAGGTGTGTTGGAGATTGAAAATTTAATGCTTGGAAAATCAACTCTCTTTGCTAAGAGGTTATGGTGGATCCTTTTACAATCCGATGTTTTGTGGCAACTAGCATAAAGTTGTAATGAGTAAATAATGGGACTTCATGCTAGGTTGGATTCGATCATAGTGACTAGAGTAGTTTCAAGAATTTTTGGAACAAAAAAAATGTAATTTATGATATCTAAATCAAGCTTTGGTTGTCAGAAATTTGTTGAACTTTTGTCCATAAGTGGATGGAGTTTCCTCATAAAAAGCTACATCTCTTAGTTTGATGAATGAAAAAAATAGAGGTGGGAGGTTGGGGGAAGGCATAATGTAGCTCAGGAGGGAGTGGCGGCTTCAATCATGGAGACGACGGGGAGTAAGAAATTAAGACTGTAAAGGAAAATGAGATAGAGATGAATCCTTCAACTGTTCTTTCATGCTAGATTCTAGGGATTTTGGAAAGAAATGATTAGTAAATTTATACAAAGGTCCAAGTAGAGGTGGAGATTTGAACCTTGGATGGAATAAAAGCCTTAGCCTTAAGCTAATATGTTCTTATTTTATTTTATTATTTTTAATCTCTGCGCAGAAGAATGTAGCCCTTAAATGTTACTACTGTTTGAAAATCCAATTATTTACTTTTCTGCGAGATCTATTTTTCTTTTCTATGTAGATATTTGAAATTACCTTGGTTCGATATCTGTTTTCAAAATGATGCTGCTGATGTTAAACTTATTACATAAATTGTTTTCAGGTATCGCTTACAAAGTGATAAAAAAGTTGCTGTTTGTAGTGTACATCCTTCTGAGCAAGCCACTTTACAATGTTTAGGTTGTGTTAAAGCCAAAATTCCTGCTTTTAAAAGTTATCATTGCACCACCAAATGCTTTTCTGATTCTTGGCAGCATCATCGTGTTCTACATGACCGTGCTGCTAGTGCTATGAATGAAAATAGTAATGAAGAGGAAGAGTTATTTGGACGTCATAACAATAATAATAATGCAGCACCTGGTGCCATCAACCCCAGCTCTTCTAGCATGCTCAATGGTTCAACAACATTGTATCCTGCAGCTGTTACCCAAAAGACTGGTGTGGAAACTTGGTTAGAAGTTGGACGCTGTAAGAGTTACACACCAACGGCTGAAGATATTGGCCACGTTCTTAAGTTTGAATGTGCTGTGGTTGATGTTGAAACCATGTTATCTGTGGCATCTCCACTTACTGTCTCAACTTCTCGGGTCATTCCAGCTCCATCTCCTACTCCACGTCACTTAATACCTGTTAATGGGGTTGATACGATGGGAAAGATAGATTTGGATGGTCGAGTATCATCATCAGGAACTTTTACAGTGCTTTCCTACAATATTTTGGCTGATGTTTATGCCACAAGTGAAACATTCAGTTATTGCCCTTCATGGGCCCTTTCATGGCCATATCGGCGACAAAATCTGCTAAGGGAAATAGTTGGCTATCGTGCCGATATAATTTGTCTTCAGGAGGTACGCATCACTCTGTCCTCATGTTTGTGTACAAATATAATTTTTTCTATAGTTGCGTTGGTGGCATATGTTAAAATTCAAGAAGTTTGCTCTGTTAAGAATGAAACTTTCTAAGCATTATAAATTTTCAGATCCTTGCAATACCGGATATCTACTTTAAAGTCGATAAAGAATGCAGTAAATATTTTTGAAGAAATTTGACTACATTTTAATAAAACACGTTTGGTAGATGAAAATACATAAATATGATATTTGGGTACTAGCTGCAGTACTCTGAGACCTCCATTTGGTGTTGGTATGGATTTCAAAGTGATTCTTTTAACTAAACTGAGTTGTGTATTTACATGATCATAAGTTCATTGTCCGTAAGAATTCTTCATTTGGCATTGATTTTGTTAAATTTTGTAAGAGATCTGGTGCGGTTATGATGTCTAAAATGTAAACTTATGTTTTTTTTAACCAATGTCAGTATTTACTTATTTTGGTTATAACTTTATTATTTATAAGCATGTTTCATTTTGTATTAATTTTGTAAATTTCTTTAAAAAGATTTGTCATACTGACTAAAACAATCTAGGCCACAGCACGTGTTAATTTTCTGTGATGTATGGAATATGTGACGAAGGTGGAGTGTCGAGCAAATGTTTATTGATTATTGATCACACGTGTCAGTAAGGCTCATTAGACATTCAATTGTGCAATTTGAATGATATAGAGGATGCCTTCTAATTATATAAAAAAAGATGACACTAAAAAATATTTCTATTGTCAGCTCAAAGAGATGAGTAGTATCCCAAATAATGAGAGATGGAATAGATAGGTCCAAGGAAACTATAAAAGAGCAAAATTTTAAAACGTTCTCTTTCTTGTTTATTATTTCTGAAGTGTTGACTTTGTGAACTTCACAACATTGTGAAAAATTGGGAATTTTCTCCAACTTTCTTTTAGTTTAAATATTGAATGTTCGTGTATGAAGCAGTTTACAAGATATTCATCTTTTCTAAACAGGTTCAGAGCGATCACTTTCTGGAATTTTTTGCTCCTGAACTTGACAAACATGGTTATCAAGCACTTTACAAGAGAAAAACCAATGAGGTTGATTTCACACTTTTCATTTGTATATTCCCTATATATAATATTTATATTCAATTTGAAGGTCTGTCTATTCTCATCCTATGTATTTATCTTTTTCAGGTCTACAATGGGAACATTCAAACAATTGATGGCTGTGCAACATTTTTTCGTAGAGATAGATTTGCACATGTCAAAAAATATGAGGTTAGGAAGTGTCTTTATCTTTTTACATTCTGTGTGTTGCTGCGTCCTAAATGTATTTTGGCTTGTTTGCAGGTTGAGTTCAACAAAGCTGCACAATCTTTGACTGACCCAGCTACTATTTTAACTGCTCAAAAGAGAAATGCTTTAAACAGATTAATCAAGGTTTAGCTTGGTGCTTATTTCCCACCTCTTAGCCATGCATTTTGACTGCAAAGCTTGTTGTGAATTAATATGTAAGTTTGTGCTGCATGGATTGTTAGGATGATGTTGCACTTATCGTAGTTCTTGAATCAAAATTCAGCACTCCAACGGTTGATAATCCAGGAAAAAGGCAGCTTGTTTGCGTGGTAAGAATTCTGGAGTGTTTGTTTAATGTTTCTGTGGTCTGATATCTAAAGTCTATTTTTTCTTTCCAAAGGTTTTTCTTTTAGGACTGCTAAGTATGCAGCAGTGTGTCATGCTTGCCTTTTCTGATGCATCATGGAAAATCTATTTTTCTGTGAACTTAGTGGGTTATTCTATGTCCAAAGCCTAGAATATGTTCGGTATTCTTAGACACCCTCGTGGGTTTTGATTGTTTCTGGACACTTTTGGTTTCTGTTTCGAAATTTCGACCGTGCATATTTGATATGCTACTCTACAAGCAGAGTCATAGAGTTGGATTCTTTTCGTTGTTTTTCTGTGATTTGCAGTTGTTGGGGGAGCCAGACTTGCAGTCTCCTTACTCCTTTTCTCCTGCTTAGATTCCAGTGTTCGCTAACGTTTCCTATTTCTGTTTATTAGGCTAATACGCATATTAATGGGAATCAAGATTTAAAAGATGTCAAACTCTGGCAGGTAGTTTGATTTTCATTATACTATATTGTATTTTCCTTCTTTTTTCTTTTCTCTCCTTGATTATGACTGGTTTGGTTTAACATTCTGGAAACTAGGTGCATACTTTATTGAAAGGACTGGAGAAAATAGCTGTTAGTGCAGATATTCCAATGTTGGTCTGTGGGGATTTTAATTCTGTTCCTGGAAGGTTTGTTTTCTGCGTAGTTCTTTATTTGCACTTATTGTCGAATAGCATCATATGGTTATGTCAAAGATCTGCACAATTATCTTAGTAATTGAACGTTGTTGCAGTGCCCCACATCATCTCCTTGCTAGGGGGAAGGTGGAACCAACACATCCAGATTTAGCTGTAGATTCTCTAAATCTATGTCAGCCACATAGCAAATTGTCACATCAACTACCTTTGGTAAATCTTCTATCTACATTTTCAATGTCTGTCGATAAGTTCATCTGGTTTTCACCTTTAATGTTGTGGTCAAGAATTAATAAATGGAGGTCGGCTTGGAAGTTATATTGGAAGTTATATTCCATGTTGGAAAGCTGAATGATAATTCCTCTTCAGGTTAGTGCATACTCCTACTTTGCAATAAAGGGAGTTGGTAACGGTTCAGATAAGCAGAGGAAAAGGCTGGATCCTACAACAAATGAACCCTTATTTACGAATTGTACTAGAGATTTTATTGGAACCCTGGACTACATTTTCTACACAGGTATATCTCTGCCTACAGACTTCTGTTCTTTTTTTTTTTTAATTCATTTTATTCAACTGGGATGATTTTTTTAATGGAAATTTATCACTGTTTCTCCAGCGGACACTTTAACAGTGGAGTCTTTGTTAGAGCTCCTGGATGAGGAGAGCTTGAGGAAAGATACAGCACTTCCATCCCCAATATGGTCCTCCGATCATACAGCACTCCTTGCCGAGTTTCGGTGCAAATCTCGATCTAGACGTTAACCACGCATAGTGTAGGTAACTCCTCCTTCCTACATCGTCTAACCATTAGTTATTGTCTTGCTTATCTTCTTTATTCTATCTTACATTTCATTACGGGAAAAGGCAATCTGAAAGTAAAATTAATTATGGGTTGTTTGTAGTTCAGGCGTGGAAGAAAAGCATCGTAGCAAAGATGCAGAAGAAAGAAAAGTTTGTGTTTGTTGAGAAAGTAAATTGAATATAGTAGGGGAATAGTGGCGGATCATGCGGTGTTCAATGTCCACAGGTATCTCCACATGAGATCTCATCGTCACTATGATCTGCGTTTGTATTTGTGGTACCCTCTTCATCTCATAGTAAAAGTTTTTTTTTTCTTCAATCTCATGCCTTAATCCCTTTGCATTATACACCACTTTTGCTTCTTTCCTATCACTCTTCAATACCAATTTCGTAACCTGGGCACAAATGCACAAACCTTACCCCTCCCTCTGTAGAGCCCCTTTCTAAAAGAGAGATGCCTAAATGACCTTTGCAGCAATTATATTTTCTCTAATCAGTCTTTTTTTCCCCTTTTGCTTAGAGGGTGAGAATGAGAGATAAATATGCATGTAGTCGGGTTGATGGACGACTAGTGTAATGTACGAGAGAAGATTGTGAAATGCCCTACTAAGTACATGACAAAGTTTTGAAATAAGAAGCTTTGATATTTTAATGCGCCTGGATTTAATGTATTGTGCAGAAGTATTAGAGTAGGATTAACAGCTTTTTGAGGAATATGATGGAAGAAATAACTAGACTGTTTAGAGTTCTCTTATTTACATTGGTTAAGGATGTGTCAGCTTTGGGGTAGTTGAGTGGTTAAGGTATTTGTGGTGCAATTGGTGAAAGGAGGGCTAAACCATGTTCTATGGTTCTAGAATTTGATGACCGAGTCGAAGTATATTTTGATGGTTATATATATAGAAATTCGATAGATTCCATCTAATCCAATGTTACCAATCCGTTGAAACTTTGTTCGTTATTCTGTTCAGGTAAGTGAACAAACCGAATATAAGCACATTATTTAGTAAATGTGTTGGAATTGTTGTTTAAAATAAATGTTTTTCTTTTAACTGGACTATAAACACGATAACCGGACCCATTTGGGTAAACTGTAAAATTCTCTTACATTAACCATTCATTTTTCCTCTTTTTCCCTCAATCATGAGATGTGCAGTTCTTAGGTGCAATTTTTTTCCCCTTTTGATGAGGTAAAGTGTTTTAATCTGCAAATTTTGGCCATTAAGTAGGGTACCTTTGGGAGTATTTTCTGGTAAAAACTTCAAGAACTTTTGTCAAACCATGCAAGGAATAAAAACATCTATTCTTCGCCTAAAAACATTTTCCCGACAAATTTCGTAACTTCTGTTAAGAAGTGATAAAATAGTGCTACGAAGAAAACAATAAAAGGAGCAATTGGTGTTTAGGTTCACAATTTGTGAACAGAAAACACTATGCTTTTAAGAAGTTTGTAACTAATTAATCTTGCAAACAACGTTCAACATCAACTCAATGGAATCAGGCTTGATTCTTCTCCACGATCCATTAGTATTGTAGAGAAGCCGAACCAGAGAGCCATATTCATCAATGTCTAATATACTTGAGTTAATAATGTCGTTTCAAATCAGCATTTTATATATGAAAAGAGTTATAGATATGAGAATAATCTCACTTAATCACCAGACGAACACCGGGTGCAGTTGCAAATAAAACCAAACCCCTGGTATAGCAGGGTTTGCCGAGCCTCATGATCCATACTTGCGTCGATATAGCAGATCCGTAGCTCTTCATCTGTAGTTATACCATAGTTGTTACTTTCTTTTAACATGAAAACGAGCTTATCCAGCCATGGTTGCAGAGATTTGATAGGTTTATGATAAATCAAAAAGCAGACTACTCCATGTCTTTTATTTCCACAATACAAATAACGTCAAAGAGACATTAAATTCAAACTTACCGGGCTCAACATCACGGAGGGCCTTCAATCTTGCGTTTGCATTGTTTATCCATATAATGTGTGTATTTGGATCTGCAATGGACACAGCCATGATATTGTACTTAGCTAACATATAATTTTCTGTCCCGTATTATATACACATTCCTAATGTCCCAAATACCATTACATAATCTGTTATCTTTCCAAACATTAAACAGTAATCGACATCTACTAATGAATTCAAAGCTCGGATGCATTTTTATGTTTCAACTAAAAAGACAATGCTCAGGAAAAAAGAACTAAACATGAGGGTAAAAAGTGGAATTCGAAAAAAGATGCAATCATGCAAGCAAAAGTTAAGGGCACTGACCACAGTTGTGATTATAGAAAGATGGTAGCATGTAAACAGCATTCCCGACAGCAGCTTCTGCTTCAACACAGGCTGCTGCAAGAGAAAGAAGATCCTCATACCCTCCAACCAATTCGATTCGAAAGGCATTAATACGAATTCGTGCGAGAACTCCAGTGTACCATTCTTGAGTTAGAACTTGGAATATGTAAGTTAACAAGAAGAAGAAGAAAGAATAGCATGACAAGAAATATTGTCACAAATCTTTGCCAGCATGTAGTAGGATACAGAGCAATTGTTCGTCTGTGATGCTTGATTTGACCAATGCTTTTCTCAGCAGGCTGTAACCTTCTTTTAACTGTAGTTTTTAGATGAATAAAACTGTGTTCACATAGTAATTCGAGAATTCAAACAAAATATATACATCTATTTTATTTACTTATAAATAAATAAATAAGTAAATAAGAGATAGACTATCATTGACATGGAATATATATATATATATATATATATATAAAGGAAGATTATATGGCAGGTGGGGTGCTAAACACTAGCCATCCCTTGGACACAATTGGTTGCAATGAAACAGCATTTGCTTGAAGATAAATTTCTAATCAATTGAGAGGTGGAGTTTAGTTTAATGCTTCAAATTGAGCCTCGCTATTTCAGTGGTAGAAAATATATTTTCATCTTTTTGATTGATTATGATTGGAGGCACTTATAAATGGGGTTCCTGTGACTGTGATATAGTTCTTATATAAGACTTGTTTCAAGACCTTTTTTAGTAATTGTTGATAATATTGCAGACTTCCTTCCTACTGGAAAATATATGCATACTTAAAATTCAATGCAAACTTAAATTAGTCCCTAACAAAATCGAGCTTGCCAAAGAATACCATCAAAGTTCTAGCTGAAAGTTCAATGAACTAAAACAATATGGATCGCTAGCTTAAACCTACAAAGCTAAAAATGAAAAAGTTGCAAGCATATGAGGTGAAATATGAATAGCCAGTTCGTTCATGTAATAGAACGCTTTCAAAATAAACCTAAATGTAATAACGGCAAAATTTTGTACTCTCTGCTGGAGATCGACCAGAGGCCATCATCATAGCTTATCCAAAATGACATTATCAAAATAGTGAAGTATCTTACCTCCGTAACCATATGAGGAGACAAACTAGAAGGCTGAAGTATGTCAAGAAGGTCAGAAGATATAGCTCCAGATATGACCATACAAGCCAATCGCTTCACCAAAAGAGGATATTTTAAGCCTCGCTCCCTTGACAAAGAGATGAACACAAACAACCTGGCAAGTTAGATGTACGACTACAAACTAGTTTTTCATGTTGAAGGAACATTGAAAGCCATGTGCGTGTTTATCAGGATATTAATTAATTTGTTGAGATTTTCTACCTTTGCATGTTTAATTTTCTTGGTATATTAGAGAGAAATATCACTATACAAGGCGTTTTATTGCTCGAAAATCTAGAAGATCAAAAAGGAGAAAACAAATCAAATATGGAATTAAAAAGAAAACAGCCTGTATTTACATGCTAATTACTAATTTTGTTGCTTGTAGTTTTCTCTTGATTGGTTTATAGAGATACCCGTGTACAAAATTATTCCATGAATGCTCCACAAAATTCTGATGACAGTAGTTTAACATATAAAGAATTGAGTTCGGTTCAGAAATAAACATGGAAAGCTTCGTCTTGGAATAACTCTTCGTTCTTTTTGTGGAAGGATTACTAATTTTGTAGATTATAGTCTCCTAATCATTGCATATCTGTCCATGAAACTGACATTGGTTCTTTTTTGAGTTCAATAACATGTGAAGCCGGTGATTCAAACCTCTAATCTTGGACATTCTTTTAAATATACCTCGACTATTATTCTTAACGCACATTTTATTTGGCCATCCAATACTGAAAGGGGAAGCTAGAGAATAGAAGAGGAGAGAAAATCACCGACATGGTTTTGGGGGCCAACAAAAAAAAAAGTAGGTGCAGTAAAATTATAGACTTGAGAAAGATCTACCAATGTGACAGTAAAACGTCCCTTTTACCCTAAAGAAACAAATAACCAAAAAGAAAAAGAAAAAAGCAGAAATAGGACAAAGAGTCCGACTTGATAAAGAAAAACAGACAAATAAGCAATGCAACTGGAAAGTCAAGCCTATAAAACTAAAGAGGACACTCCATGCCCACACCACAAATCAATCACATCATCAAGCCTTAAAAATAAAAATCTTTTGCTTTCTTTTCAGATACTCCAAATTAATCATAATTGTACCGACTACAATAAAGCATAGACTTTTGTGTGCATGTATGTACCGTGGGTAACATTGAATTAATTGGTGACATAAATGATCGAAAATTGAATGCACCTGCAATTCTTGTCGAAGTCTGACCAATCTGCTTGCATTTCGACATCATGAAAAACCTAACAGAATAACTAGATTTCTTTCACTCCAAAAATCAGATACTAAATTATGGCGAGAAAATCCTAGACAGAAAAAAAATACTGTAATTTATGCTTCCCTAGGAAAAATTTGATTTCTAGGACAAGATAGTATGTATGGTGTAGATAATAAAAGAAGACAAAGATGAATTACAGTTCTCCAACTTCAGTTCATTATAATTCAAAATATTTGAAAGATGTATAATTTATTGTTGTTAACGATATACTGTTCTTCATTACATTTAAACAAATTGATCGAAATGAACAATAGAAATAATTTATACAACTAATACACTGAAAAGTATTGCTTGATTTCAAATTTAGATTTTTAAAAGCACTAATCCTTTTGAAATTAAGATACGTCAAATATATAACCTAAGGAAACGATTAGACATTCAACATTTTATACCTCGAATCTTTTGGACGATCATGTAGAATCTAGAAATTTAGATACTAAAATCAAATTTATTCCAGAACTACTATTTTTTTTTATATCAAAGTTCTTATTTCCACATTTCCATCAGCTTTTACATCAATCGAAATGAAATGAAGGTGTGATTAGCAGAATAAGTTCTTTCAGAAGCAAAACAACAAACATATGGCGGACAACGGACAAAAATCGAAATCTTCTGAATAAAGAAGGTACTGCGACAATTTAAACTAAAGAAAGAATTATACGTTCAGTTTAGTCTTAATAAGTTCATAAGTTCGATTTTATCGAAGGATTCGAACCACCTAACACTAAAATACGCAGGTAAAAACTAATTCATGTAAGAACGGCTAGAGATTTCACAAGACAGATCAAAAATCAAACAGTTTCTAAAACGGATTAACCTAACATAAAACATACTAATCAAAGAACGAGAGATTATATCGTATTGATACCTTGGAATGTCGTTCACACTCTTTGCAGCAAAACGTTGCACGATGAGCATCGGCGTTAGCATTAGCATTTCTCTGCAGCTTCCTCAAGCAGAAATTGCACACATGGTGAACAGAAGATAGCAAAGGATGAGCGACAAGTGGCTTGGCTGTGTGTATGAGATCTCCAGCGCCGATCTTGCGAGTGGCGAATACACCACGACCGGCAGAACCGGTGAGCGAAACTCGTATCGGAGGCGGACCGCTGGGGACGTCGGAATCAGCGTTGTGGCGTCCAGCGGTGGAGGAGATCGAAGGCGGAGAGGGAAATGGCTTGGTTTGAGAGTACGCGACTTTGAACTGGGAAATCCAACGGCGGTGACGCGCCAACGAAGACGACGTCATTTCTCTCTCTACTGCGTACTCAAGAGAGAGAGAGAGAGGAATTAGAGACAAAATAGTTGGATTTGGGCCTACTTGGGCTCATCGGCCGAATTTCCACTGGGCCTGTTCGCATTAATGGTCCAATTTTGTCAGGCTTGGAATTAATTAATTTAAGGCGGAAATTATTTTCTTTTCCCGTTTTTACCCCTAAACTTGCCAAATATTACGTTGCATTTTATCCAACTGTCCAAGTGTTTTTTTTTAATTATTATTTTAAATTAAAATTTAGCCTTTTATTTTAAAATAAAAAAAATCAATTTATGCTCCAAACTTAGAGGGTTATATCCACTATTTTCATTTAAATATTGCATTAAAAAAATTGTTTCAAAATTATTAATTTGTAAATTTTACACGTGTATAACATTTTTTTTTTAAATAAAAAAGTTAATGTATTATTAGAAACAAATATTGAAATATAATGAATAAGAGTATTCATTATTCTCCAATTTTTTTTTTTCATTTTAATTTTTGTTATTATGATTAAAAAATGAGATAAACAATAATGGAATGAACAAAATCCACTATTTTATAAATATACATATGAAAATCAATTTTTTTAAAAAAAAATATAGAGATAATAAATAAAAACTAAAAGGACATGGTTCGAAATGATATTTAGATACGAGAGAATTACAATATTTACAGTTACAAACTCAAGTTTAGCCAAATGTTGTATCATGTTAATATTTAGGTTAAGAAAACGTCATTAAACTTGCTATTTAAGATGAAAATAGAGGAAAATTTCTTTAATAAGTAAAGGCTTTTACCATTGGATTATCGAGCGGTGTCGTCCAATCCCAACCTTTCATTTGTTTGATCATTTTGAATTTGCTTTGGCGGGATAAAACTATCCATCGACAATCCAGGAACATTAAACGCCACATCATCAATATTCCAGTTCTCCTGCATACGTGTGATCATAGGACCAGTTTTAAGATCGTCTCCAAATCGTGTGATGACGACGTTGGTCTCACCATAGTGAGCAATCATTACACCGTCAATCGATCGATAATCGTCAATTTTTGTGGACATAGTCGTTTCCCAATACATTGGGTGAGAACCAGGGGATTGAATCCGAGTCAACGAGGAATCTTCCAAGTATACTAAAAGTCCACGTCGTTGACAGAAGTAGCCGTAGATCACGTGCTTGATCATCTCGGCTGTGTTGTCGCTTCGATCGACGAGGTCCGTCTGATCTGCTGACAATTTTAAGACGAAACAATCAACGGCCATGATTTGCTTTTCTCCCATGTACTGTGCTGGAGAGAACACTTCAGAAATTGCTAGCGGATCAAGTCCCTGTTTAAAAGCGTGGCATAACATAAGTCAAAGCCAACATCTTCCCACATAGATTTTTTTAGTTAAAAAAAAAAAAAAAAAACTCAACATCTTCCAACATATTATTATTTTTTTAAAACAAATAATTGAATTATTAATTATTATACACATGATTTATCACTTACATATTGTGAATGACAAACTCTAATACCATTTGTAACTGTCATAACCCAAGTCTACCACTAACATACGTGATCTTCTTTGGACTTTTTCTTTTGAAAAAAAAAATATATATTAAAAACGAAAATAGAAAATCAAATATTTATTGAAAATTTATTTTACATTGCAACTTGCAAAAAAAAAAAAAAAAAAAAAAAAAAAAAAAAAAAAAAAAAAACTAATAAATCCATCTTCCANATTTGGTTAAATGAAAGTCGTAATTCCCAAGGGATGGGCGTAGGATTAGACTTTGAAATGTGTGAAGAAAGATAGGTTATAGCTCTTCTCTATTCAAGCACTCAAGTAAAAAGCTTTAATAATTTAAACAACTTTTTGGTCTTCCACAAATGGTAGGGTCTCAACATCATTCTAGGGTACCCTTCACACACACATATATAGGGTGGGGCTAAATTAATAGGCCTACCACATCTATAAAAAGAGATCTATAAACTCACTTCTGATTGTTAGATGAACACAAATCTCCATAATTGTATTATATTGTTTACTTTGAGCATAAGTCGTCGTGACTTTGTTTTGGGTTTCCCCAAAATGCCTCGTACCACTCATGATCATTCCCTAAATTAGTTGATGTGTGACTTTCATCATCCAACAATGACAACACGAGTATAATTTGGTACGTAATGTATCTTTCTTTAGTCTTAAAGTAGTTAAAATCTCGACCTTAAATTTATAATTTATAATTTATAATGTTATATTCAAAAGTATATTGATTTCGTCTCTATATTTCCTTAAATATCATATTTATATCTTTCTTCAATATACATTATAAGATATTTTTAAAAAAATTAATTTATAAAATTTAAAGACAATAATCTATAAAATACCATATTTAAATTTTCAAAACTAAATTTAGATTTAATTGAAAAAAATTAAACCTTATACTTGATTTTTTAATATATATTTTTAAAAATTAAAGTTACAACTACTAGTTTTATATGCAGATTTCTTTGTTTTGTCATCAATTTCATAACAAATTTAAAAATGTAAAAAAAAAATTAAAACTAATTTTAAAAATCAAATCATTAAATAGGTGAAATAATAAGACATAAATGGAATTGAACATTGAAAAGGCTTGCCTGAAAAGCACGGCGGAGAGGGCGGACGGCGCCCTTGGCGGCATGAGAACCAAGCCAAGGCGTGTGCCTCCAAGCGACGTTGCCATCGCTGCCGGCCACAATGCTGTGGCCTCCCACAGCCAGCTCTATCAGCCACTTGTTAGGAATCATTTGCCACATCACAAAGCAACCTTTTTGTGCCACTCCAACCGTGGGTCCTCCGCCGCCGGAGTTAACCTCATCCACCATCCCCATTGTTAGTTTTCCCGTCACAAATATATTCTTCACCCTCCCTTTCAATTTCCGACACCCCGTCGCAGCGATAAAATGTTCTATAATATACTGAGACGACGATGAAACCTGTTAAAAAAAAATAATTTGATTAATTATGATAATATCTCTAAATTATAATATTTTGATCATATTTAAATATTTAAATATATATTTCTAAATATTCTTATAATTAAAAAAATATATAATTGCATTAAACATGAAATTTGGACATTCTAGCTTAAAACACAAGTTTGTTGCAATTTATTCAATCAATTTAGGGCCATAAAACTTTTAATTCTATATTTAAACCTAAAAAACCGTACATATTCGTCCATTTAATGGGTCACATTTTATAAATCCACTCCAAATTTATTTAATAACTTCACTAATTTAATTATAATATAGAAATAAATTATGTAAATTGAAAGACATATTTGGAAAATTTAAAATTTTAAGAATTAATTAAATAAAATAGTTAAAAAGATTTGTTTCATAATTATTTTATTTTAATTAAATTAAGTATAGAGTTCTCAAGTTCAAGTAAGTTTCGAAATACTTTTAAAAATTAATTTTTATTTTGAATTAATCTAAAAATGTAAGCATTTTTCCCATTTAAAAATAGTAAAAAAAAACATAAAATGAGTAAAAAGAAGGTCATAAAAAAATCTAAATTTATAATTTAACATAAATCCAAAAATAAAAAATAAAAAAATTGATGCATATATATATATATATATTTTTGGTGTTTACTTTGATCCTAACAAACAGATCAGACTCTCACAATAGTATGATATTACTTGATTATAAAGCCATGATACTCCCTAAATTAGCCGGACTTTCATCATCCAACGTGTTTCACCTAATTTATTTTCTTCTAAAAATATTTAAAAAAATTAAAAAAATTAAAAAAAAAAAAAAAGCTGAAATACCTGATTGGTTGAGGAAACGATAGTGTTAGGTTGAACGGAGACGGGAAAGAGAGGGCAGCCGAGGACGCTGAGAAGGACATTAAGGCTATCGGACTTTTTTCCACAATAAAGGATCGAAAGATGAGTTCTGATCCAGTTCCGCCACGATCGTCCTCCGCCTCTGCTGCCGGCGGCGGTGCTGCGGTTGCGATGCCGTGTCCGGCCGTCAGTTTCGTCGATCGGCTCCTCCGATAACGGCGCGAGGCGATTCATCCTTGAAATTGCAATTTGGAAGAAGCAGAGAGAAGAGAGTGAGAGAGAGAAAGGAAGCGTCCGAAGCTTTTATGTACGACTGCTTTAATAGCGACCTCCCCTCGCTCGTTCTCTTCTTTTTCCCCCACTTGCGCCGTCTCGCGCGTGTTTCCCTCTCCATTTTCTTTTTTAAATTCGAATTAATTAATTAACACTATATCCAAATTAAATTACAAATTTAGTCTTCTTAATTTCATTTCTAATATTTTATAAATAATAAATAAAATTATAATTTAACCACAATTAAACAAAAAAAGAATTTGATCACATATTTATAAAATATCTATTTAAATATTTTATATTAAAAAATGATAATTTTTGTTATTATTATTATTTGTAATATATTGGTCGATTAAAACAATTTTTTTTAACCAAATGAATGAAACATAATCAAATAGATACAAAACATTTTAAAAATACAAAGACGAGAATAAACTGAAAGATTTATTATTTTATTACTCTTTTTTATTATGTGAATTTTGATATTTATACTTGCACGTTTTTTTTTACTGGAGAAATAACCCTTTAATAAAGCTATTGTAATGTTTCAAGATTTGTTTTGAGTGTGCTATTTTGATTTTTGTAAAGTAAATTCACAAAAATAAAAAATAAAAAAAATAAAACTACAATATTCCAAAAGCTAAAAATACATAAACTATAAGGATTAAATTGAATTAATATTGAAAAAATCAATATTTTAAGTGAAATAAAAAATAAATTTATCTGAAATTAGATCTCAAACTCACAAAAATATAAAAATTAAACCATATTTATTGTCATCTCATATTTATTTACGTTTTTTTTTTTACATTTGTATTAAAAAAAACATAGTTTAGTATATATATATATTATATTCAATCATATATTAATTGATATATTACTTTATTGTATAGGGTCCATGCTATTTTTATTTTAAATTGTTTTCACACTATGTCTTAAAAGGCTAGTTTTATATTCTTTTCTCCCCCAACATGACTCCTGACCTATACTCGTAGAGGTAAATGACTTATAAAATTTGAAAGTAATACGTTTCCTGTCGGTATTAGGAATTTGATAGAGAGTCGTTCTAAGTCACTCAAAAAAATCTGTACATTTTTATTGGTATAGATAGTAAATATCCATTCTTTTAAGTATTTTTTCAACTATTATATGTTAAAGATGTGATATTGGCTCATTGACAAACTCTTCTTTTATGCCCGGGTGTCGCACTGTCCAATCACAAAAATTGGTATTATATGTAAAAAGAAAGGTGCATCTTGTTGGTATATACAATAACTATCTATTGTTTTAATCGTTCTTGTTTAAATGTGTGCTCGGCTCTACTTGTTCTTAATATTTGGGTATCACGATGTCCAACTCACAGAAGTTACTATAATATGTTAGCATAAGTTACTATAATATGTTAGCAGGTGGGTTTGATTGAAAATTGAGTTAAAGAACTGATCTACTTCACATGAGGCTAGTTAAAAAAATATTTTTTTTACCTAATCTAAGTGTGGAAAGGTTGTTTTATCCTAGAAATTTAACCTATTAAAAATGTTAATATTATATTTTACCGTTACCCCACATATTAACTTTTTTTTCTTAACAGTAGTTTTTTAAATTTGACAGCATCATTGTTGTAACGCGGGCTCACGTGATGAGTATGGACAAATTTAAAAAATACTCAACAAAGGACTAAATTATACATTTAACCTTTTTGAAAAGAAAAAAAAAAAAGAATATATATATATATATATATATATATATATATATATATATATATAGAAAATAATATTAAATAAGTTAAATGCATAAAATTTTAAGTTTAATGGGTAGAGCTAAAAAAAAAAAATCTAAAATTTAAATATTTAACTTTAAGAATTTATTAAATATAAAATTTAAAGTTTTGTTTGATATAGCCATTGTAGATCATTGTTTTACAGAGGTACTATCAATAATTTTTTTCGCTTCTCGAATGAGTATTCATTAAAACGTACATAAAAATTTCGTTTCTAGTTTTGGTGTCTTACTATACTTAATATACGATACTAAGGCTAAAACGAGGCAAGAAAAAATCAGTGATCATGTGTACGAGACTATATAATTCAAACCCGAGCGCGAAAACCTTGACTTAGAGCATTTGAAGCATTAGGTGAAAAAACTGAATCACCGCTAATATTTTTCAACGGTTTTGTTAAAAATATTTAAATTTGATGAAATTGACACATATTCTCAGTAAACTAAAATTTTATAATTGAACTTATTAAACTAACTATATTTGTTAGTGTGGGTTGAAGTTACTTTACTTTGCAAGTGGAATCTAGAAAGTACTATATATATATATATGTATGTTACAAACCACTTCTTTACAGCTTTATTCCGTAGAAATCACTTTTGGGACATGATGACCATCTTACTTCAAAGCTTTGTTTCTCAATTTTTAAAAATTAAATAATATAAAAAGCTTACATTTCCTTACAATTAAAATTCCATGAAATTAGATTCTTTTTTATTATTTATTTGATTTCATAATTATTAAAAATAGTGTTGGGAGAAGAAAAATTCCACATGATTTATGTTATGATTATTTTATAAATATAATTTGAAGAGAACAATGATAATAATAATAAGGGCAAATGTTCTTTCAATAAAATTTTGGATAAAAATAAAAAAAAAAACATTAAAATGGAATTAAATTGATGTTTCAAATGGGAAGACAAAATAAATAGTAAAATTTGAAGTGGTTTGTAAACTGGTGGACCCTACATAATGAATCGATGACGTGACAAATGATTCTAAATAAAAGAAAAAGAAAAAGAAAATTATTGAAATACAATCCAAAGAAAGGCACAATTTAATTAGCAAAGTCGTTTTCTCTCACGTTTGATTTGTACTGTTTGGATACGTTTTCCGATCCTATGATGATGGGCTGATTTCCGAATTTACCTTTTTTTTTTAATCCCAACGATATTATTAATTTTACATCCACGTGTAACCATTTCATTGCCTTTTTCTCTGCCACAAATTTTAATTCCGGTGGACCCTCTTTTTTTTTTATTTACGTCGACGTTCAGGTTTGAGCCGCTGGGCCGTCGTTTACATCCACGTGTAAAATTTTAATGTTTTTCAAAAGAAATCAATCCTTTTAATCATCCACAAGACCTCTCCTACCATATCATAGCCACAAGCACCGTGAACGAAGAAAGGCATGAGAGGTTCTCGACTCGAGGAGACACCAACCAACCAAAGAACACCCCTTGGATGGATGGATGGATGGATGGATGGATAGAGAGAGAGGGGGAGGCAGGACTTTGTTCATGTTTTTTTCTGTGAACGATGAAAATAGATGACGAGTACCTAATTGAATTGAATTGAACGGGTCAAAGTCAAGTCCACTAAACTATATTCACTTTAATCATTGAGGACCAGACTAGAAGTAAGACACAAAATTGGAGAGAAGTGTTGGGGGTAAAAAGAAGGGCCTAAAATTCCCAAGGTTCCATTCTACATAATAGAGAAAACCACAACATGGTCCATACATTTTAAAATAAGAACATGAAATCAGTGGGCTCTAAAAGAAAAGACCAAAGCATTTTCTAAATCATATACAGACTTCCGAAATCCAAACATCTCTCTACCTTAATAGTTTCTGGGTTTTTAGAAAAGTCAGCTAACTAAGCTTAACCCACTTTGCAACTTGGAAGTATTTTTTACTCACCTAGAATAACTTCGGCTATAGCTCCGACTCCTGCTTCGGCTTCGGCTTCTGCTATAGCCACGGTCCCTTGAATTATATGGTGACCTTGAGTAGGATCGCTCCCTGTGCATTTGGTCCCTAGGCGAGATTGACCTGTATCATATAAAATAAGGTTAGAATCGACCACCCCGCAACCCTCTCTTTTCCTAAATGGTCCAATGATCATTATTGAAAATACTACAGTATAACTGCCCACCTTGAATATCGTCTAGACCGAGCAGGGGAATAATATTCAGGACTACGTGAATATTTTCGACCATGGGGCGGTGATTGAGAATATTGCAGTGGGGAACGCCGGTAACTGTAGGACCGACCCCTGATAACAATTTCATATGTGAACAACACTAAGTTATAGGGAAAATTTTGAAGATATTTGTAGAGAGTTTAGAGCAGTCGAGAAATGGCAACCTTGATGAGTCTCTTGCTCTCATCTGTTCAGGTCTCTTCCTGTTCTCCTCAGCAAACACAACAGTTAATTCACGGCCCAATAGAACTTGGCCATCTAATTCATACTTTGCATCAGCAGCATCAGCAGGATCAATGTACTGAACAAACCCAAAGCCGCGTGGTTTTCTGCACTCACAATCACATACCGTTCATAAATACAAAGTTTAACAATAGATGTATTGTACAAAGTTCGACAATTTGATGACTAGGGGCATCATTACAATCATCAATCAATCCCGAGACAAATTTGCCAGTGACGAGAAACATATACAGACAACATAGAGCACTAACAAATGTGAGTGTCACCATGCTAACCTTCTGCGTGGCAAAGAAAAAAATTGAGATGAAATTCTTCAAGACTTGTGAACTTCTTCTCAATGTATTCAATCAAACCCACCTTCCACCGAATCTTCATGTACACATTAAGTCATCACAACTTACTTGAATGTCTTCAACACAACAACCAAATTACTTGCTTCTTGTCTTCCACTAGATAATCTTATTACTTCATTGGTGACAGTCTTCAACACTTCCAATAAAAACAACCAAACTCGATAAACTGATTGTATGTTGTTTGGAAACCAAATAATTGAACAAAGGAGCAGGCCATAGAAGTAACAATTTAGAAAATATTTTCATAAATATAAAGACTACATGCGTATGAAATAAAAGGCCTAAAATGAGTTTGATTATAACTACTGTAAGACAAACCCTTACATGCATACACACCAGATTCATACAAAGAAAAAGCACAATCTTCAAGAGTATGCCTACCCGGAATAATAATCTCGTGGCAAGTAGATGTCCTTGAGAGGACCAAACTGCCCAAATAATCCACGTAGGTCCTCTGGCCTGCAAAAAAACGTAAGAATTGAAGAAGTGTATCAAGTCAATATAGAAACAAAAGCAGAAACATTATCCTTTTTTCCTTTAAATTCTCAACAACTGAAACACCATTGTGCAATTACTCGGAATCTTTTTTGGTCGAGAGTCTTCTTTGAATGGTTGGCTTTTGTTCTTTTTCCTATCAGAAATGTTTTTTTCCTCCTCATTTTGAAAAGGAAAATACAAAATATAACCGACCCAAGGAATATATAATATAAAATGCTTTTCAAGAGAAAGGTAAACTGTAACCTTCAAACCATTTTTTTTTTTTTTTTTTTTGAAACAGAATTCTGATTTATCTTCAAGCTCAAGAGAAAGGTGAAAAATCCAACAAAGAAAATTACACAAACACTTGAATTCGAATCTTCTTAGCTTCCAATTAAAATAATGAAAGAAAGAAAGAACTACGGAAAGCTGAAAATTGGATCAACCAGAGAACATATTTTAAAAAGATATCACTTCTTTATAATTCAACAAAAACATAATTGAAGAACCAACAGATAATTGTATAAATGCAGCCACAAACCTGCAGTCATGCCTTAGGTTCCGAACCAAAAGACTTGTCGGCAAATCCCTTCCACGGCCTCCATGACCCCTTGGGCTAAGGCTTCGATTTCTCCTGCCATAACTCCTTGGTGGCGATGGACTGTAACTGTAACTTCGACCTCTCATTTTCAATTTCCTATAACAATTGGAATAAAATAAATCACGGTGTTAAAAAAAAAAAAAAAAAAAAAAAAACACCAAGATGCACATAGCCTAAATCTGCGAACATTAACGCACATCAATCAGCATGCTACCACAGATTTCTGTCATCCAACGAGATATTCTTTCTTTTGCGTCAATTGAACACGGGCAAACGTTCCAAGCAGATGAATATTTATTTAGAACACAAACACGGTATCAACTATTTAAAGAATAATATGCCACTAGAAGATCAATCAAAAACAGCGTAAGAAAATTTACCAATAGCGATACTAAATTACAAAAAACATAACAGATTGATCCAGCGACAAACTAGTCACAAAAAGACAACTTATAAACTTTTCCTTCCATCAACTGCTCCAATATTTCTTCAGAACGAATGAGATCGATATCGGAGAAAACAAAATATCACCAGGAAACTACAAAGACAAAAACAGGATTTCTCAAAACTCTCTTTCACAAGAGTGCTTCTCAAATCAAACAAAACCTCAAAGGAATAACTACTCTAAAAATAGTTAAACGACAAATATGTAAATTCGCCAATAGTTGCAGCCTTTTTCACAGATATCGTTCTTCAAACGTGATCAAAGAGATAGAAAACACAATTCGGCATAAAAAGGAATAATAATAATAAAAAAAAAAAGTAGAGATTTCTTGAATCAAAACTCGATAAAATCAAATTTGCAATCGAGAAAATATTGAAAGAAAGCAAGAACAAAGGGAAGAAGAAGGCGAAAACCTGAGGATCAGAGAACCGATAAATCGAACGGAGCCTTTTCCTTGAGAGCAGAATTCTGCAATCTTCCTTGGGGCTTTTGTCTTCTCTACCTCGAACGTCCTTTATGTTCGAGAAACTTCCCTCGGATTTGTTTCAGTACTTCGCAGGTCTATGGCTTCTCGTGGGCGCTCTTTTACGACCATTTGTTAGACGGAGATCGACGATTATGATTGACTGATAATTATAGAAAGAGAAATAGTCTGTAACTTTGCTATTTTTAAATTCTCTTCAACATTCTTCTTCCCAAAATTGGTTATATTCTTATTTTGTGATACGAATATTGGTTTAATAAATGTTTTGATTAAGGTCGAATATATATATATAATTAGGTTGGAAATAAATTCTACCGATCAAAATATGTTTAAAACGTAATTTCACTATTATTTTATACTCATTATTTAAGTTATTCTCTCGAGGAATTCCCTCGAAATTTGGTACTTACAATACTACAACAATGTACTTGCACTAGATCGAGAGTCATTTAAAAGTTTTCAAACTTCATACATGTTTTTCGTCGATTAATGGACTATATGAATACCACTAGTTCAAATGGTTATGAATATCAATTGATAATAAGTAAAAAAAAAAAAAAAAAAAAAAAAAAAAAAAAAAAAAAAAAAAAAAAAAAAAAAAAAAAAAAAAAAAAAAAAAAAAAANTATTCAATGCTAAATTCATCAATTGTATTGAAACAACAAAATCTCATCTCTGTAACCCTGTTCTTCTTACCTCCAGCTTATCACCTTGTTCAACAATGTCAATCTGTAAGATCCAATCAGCTTCGGCCTTCTTCAGATTACAAACGTTCTCAGCTATTTCGATAATTTGATACTCCGAGATCTAATACAAAACCCCAAAAAATGGGGAAAAAAAAAAAAAAAAAAAAAAAAAAAAAAAAAAGAGGAACGTTATCTACTCAAATAAGAACTTGATGTACGAGTCGAAATGAATAAATTGTCTAGTCTCTTTTACAAATACCCCTTCACTCTACCAAAGTTTTCATCCCAAGCAGTCTCAAGTAAAGCGAAGTGCAGTAGTATTTTACTGAGTGTTCTTGTAATCTCTTATCGACTGATGCAAATAAAAAGTACGAGCGTTGTCCACAAAGAGTTGCAATATGTTATTCCACTAGAAGTAAAAGAAAACATAGCCAAATAGTTCTTCATACAAACACCAAAATTTGAAAAGTTCGACTAAGTTCTCCACCGAGATACCTTGTTCGATCAGCTACCACGACCGATAACGAGCTTATGATCTTCATTTCAAGTGGTCAAGCAGTAGAATTCTTATCATTGAGGTGAAGAAGTTGAGTCAAAACTTTCAAAAGCGGAGGATAAGCTGTTAGCTGTGGAAAGTGGCCATCAGAATTCAAAATCTTCACTTTTGCATGGCAACCCATCTTTGATTTTATGTAAGATGCAACAAATTTTGGGACAATGTTGTCTTTTCTTGTAGGAATAATGGTGGTGGGAGTCTTTACTTTTGGTAGAAGCTGTCTTAAGTCACTTAAAAACACCATTTTTGCAACACTAAGGGCAATCTCAGGCTTCATTCTTCCCAAGGAGTGCTCAAACTCTGATATTGTTTTGGAATCATTTATTTCCACTGCAGATGGAGCAAATTTTTTAACCCAATTTGTGAAGTTTTTATCCATTTGGTTGAAGATGGCATCAACTATTGGCCTTACAAAAGCCTCCATTGTATCCTTCATCATTGAGATACCTATGGTAAAAGAATGTCAGTAAAATAACCAAAATCGTAAAAAAAAATTGATGTCTTTTCTAGTAGATATCGTCCTCTTTTGACTTTTCCATTCAGACTTTCCTTCTAGTTTTTAAAACGCATTTGCTAGAGAGAGTTTTCCACGCTCATGCTTCATTCCCCACTCCAAGCCCACATCGGTTGGAGGGAACGAAACATTTCTTATAAGGTGTGGAAACCTCTCCCTAGCAGATGCATTTTAAAACTTTTATGGGAAGCTTAGAAGAGAAATACGAAAGAGGACAATACCTACTAGTGGTGGGCATGAGCCTTTACATCGAGAAATATTATCCTCTTTGGACTTTTCCTTCTCGGCTTTCTCTCATGATTTTAAAACGCGTTTACTAGAGAGAGTTTTCCACACCCTTATAAACAATGCTTTGTTCTCCACTCCAATCCCACATCGGTTGGAGGAAACGAAACATTTCTCATAAGAGTGTGGAAACCTCTCCCTAGCAGACGCGTTTTAAAACTTTTATGGGAAGCCTAGAAGAGAAATACGAAAAAGGACAATACCTACTAGTGATGGGCATGAGCCGTTACATCGAGAGATATTATCCTCTTTGGGCTTTTCCTCATGATTTTAAAACGCATTTACTAGAGAGAGTTTTCCACATCCTTATAAACAATGATTCGTTCTCCACTCCAATCCCACATCGATTGGAGAGGGGAACGAAACATTCTTTATAAGGGTGTGAAAACCTTTCACTAGCAGGAACATTTTAAAACCTTGATGGGAAGCCCAAGAGGAGTTTTAGAGAACCTTGCGGGAGGCATTCAACAAGATAAGATGTTGAAAGAGTTGAGGCCTATAGGTTGAAGCTACACATCCAATCATAGCAGACATTGAATGTCCAAACATAAATGCTTCTTTCAACATGGAGATGGTCAAGAACACACACCAAATCTTTGGCATATCCCTCAAAACTTGAATACTTCCTGTCATCATAAACCTGAGGCTTCACATTTGGGGAGAAAACCAAGTCAAAAACCACCACTTTGAAGAAGCAAGCAAGTTAAGGAATCATGTAGCGCCAAGCGCTTTGATCCAAACCGAACCCGTGCGCCAACACGAGCGTGTCCATGTCCTCCCCATACACATTGACCTTAAGAGCTTCAGCAATGGCTGCTGCTGCTGATGATCCTGCACAGTTGAATCCACCTACCATTTTGATTTTGCCTTTTGCTTTTACTTCCTCAAGGGAGGAGTTTAGATAGCTTTGGAGTCTGATATTCTAGTTCTTTTGGTTATGTATTTATAGTGGATTTTGTGATATGATGCAAGAAACAAACAACCAAGATATTTTATAAAATCACAATTTTGAGGAATAAAAAAATTAAAAATATTTTTCTTTTCGTGATTTTTTTAAAAATTCTCTCCAACAACACAATAATGAAAAGAAATTTAAGCATTTAAATATAATTTATCTAAATTCAAAAACTGATAGTCCCAATATATCCTTCCCAACAGCTCTAAAACATGGTCAATAATGATAAACTATATACTCGAGCTTTATCAATACTCATTTCTTATAAACTTGTAAAAATGGATAGTCTCAATCTCGATCGTTTCCAATAATTCTAAAACATGGTCAATAATAACGAACTATGAGTATATACTCGAGCTTTATTGATACTCATTTCCTAAAGTTCTAAAAATTGATAGTCTCAATCTCGATCGCTCTTAATAACTCTAAAACATGGCCAATAATGACGAACTACAATGAGACTATATTTGTGCTTTATCGAGTACTCATTTCCTATAAAACTCTACAAATGGAAATCAATGTACCAGAAAGGGCTAATATAAGCATTTACTTCTTTTGGATTGGACTTTGTTAAAGGTAGAGGAAGTGAAAATAAATAATAAATAGACTCCAACGAAGTTTGCCGACCTATTTATTACTGCTTATTGCAAAACCACTTTTTGAATTTAATGCTTTTTGACCCTATTGAGGTATTGAGAGTGAATGAAAGCTACTCCACCTTCTCTACTCCTCCTTCCCTGCTGTGCCTCATTGAATGCCTCTTCCTAAATGTTTTGTTTTGGGAAGGATCAACCCAAATGAAGCATACTCAATTAGTTCTATATTGTTATTATCCTTCTTAATACAACATTTCTTCTCGGTAGAATTAAGAGACAATTTTCGAGGTATTAAAAAAATTTAATGACTCAAAAAATCTAATCTAACTCAAACTAACTCATACGATTTAGGTTGGATTATAACTTTTTAAGTGGCACTACGAATCCAAATATATGAACAAATTTACGTGCCGATCACGCAAACTTTCTATACAGTACTCATCACATCTGGCTAAAACCACAAAACACGCCAAATATTTACCCTGACGGCTGCAAGGGATAGTTCTGCTTTCTAGACAGCCAAAAGGAACTCTATACAAAATATTAACTCTTACAGCCAAAAGGGAAATGATAAATTCCAAAATCTTAATTACACACATCAGTTTAAGAAGCTAGAACAACAGTTTAAGAAAAGATTTAAATATATAAGTTAGCAACAAGAACCTTACCCGGATGATGCAGTAGTACATAGTCAGTGCTCGAGATCATTGAAATCGCTCTCTCTTCAGTGAAGAAAACTTCTGCTGCAACCGAATCAGAAACTGTGGATGTAAGAACATCAAATATCACGTATATACTTAAGAAAACAATAATTGGCATTTGAAGTTATAAGGGAGGAACCGCACATCTCCCAAATGATACATTACTTGCAAATGGCTGGAGAAAGTAAGGTTATAAGGAAGAGTTCTGATGGATACAGGGTGTGGTGAAGCTCCGAGGATTAAAACAAGCAGCTAGGAACTAAGTGTCACCCCAAACGAAATGGAAAGGAATTTTTCTCCTAGAATAGGATAGTAGACCCAGGGCAATGGAACATGAGTATGAGATCCTACATCAGTTGGACATGAGAACAAAACATTTTATAAGGGTGTGAAAATCTCTCCCTAACAGACACGTTTTAAAACTGTAAGACTAACGATGATATGTAACGGGCCAAAATAGACAATATCTACTAGCAGAGGTTAGACTGTTACAAATGGTATCAGAGCCAGACATCGAGCGGTGTGCCAGCAAGGAGAGTAGATTGTGAGATCCCACATTAGTTAGATAGGGGAATGAAACATTTTTTATAAAGGTGTAGAAACCTCTCCCTAATAGATGTCTTTTTTAAAATCGTGAGACTGACGACGATACGTAATGAGTCAAAGCAGACAATATCTATGAGCAGTGAACTTGGACGGTTAAGAAGATCTGCTACTTCAGGATTGTTTTCCATTAGCTAATTAAATACCAAACGTATAATAATTCACATCCAAAAGCTAAGTAGTCAAACAGAAATTTTAACATTCCATCTTTTAGTCTGTACCCTACCAATTAAGAAAGAACCGCTACTATAGGATTGTTTTCCCGTGTAAGGTGGCCATGCTTTTTTGAATTAAAGCGCATACTCTACTTGTAACGACCCAGATCCACTGCTAGCAGATATTGTCCTTTTTGGGCTTTTCCTTTCGAGCTTCCCCTCAAAGCTTTAAAACGCAACGGCTAGGGGAAGGTTTTCACACCCTTATAAAGGTTGTTTTGTTCTCCTTCCAACCAATGTGGGACATCACAATCTACCCCCTTCGAGGCCCAGCATCCTTGCTGGCACACCGCCTCGTGTCTACCCCATTCGGGGAACAGCGAGAAGAGCCCAAAATCAGGAGTAATTGAAAGAATAAACGAATATGCACAATTACAAATCTGTTCTCCTTTCCTTCTTATTCTTATTTCATAAAAGAAAAGGTGCATCAACGTACCATCCAGAAGTTTGGTATAAAAACAAAGCCATGTCAGAAATTATCATTCATATGATGCATTGTTCCTCGTGTAACTTAAAGAAACAAATTAAAACTCAGAATAGCTCTCAATCTATGTGCCCATAAAGCCACGATTTCCATCTCTAAAATTTTCAGGCATAATAAATACCATCACTAAATAGCAACTAGCATGCTACAACCTGGATATTTCTCAAGCATCAGAAGACAACTTTTAAGCTGTTTATTATTTTTAAATAAAGTATAAGTCTACCCAAGCCTAGATTGGGAAGACATCAAAAGTTTCCCTATTAAGCTCACCTGAATATTCAAATATGTGATCTTTAGATAGGTGTTACTTAGACTGCATGCCTTAGCCAATATGGCAGCCCTTTGGGACCTTAATAACTTTTAGCTGTTTAAAAGCACTACCAAATGCTAATAAACACATAAGAACAACCAAAACTAAAAGAAATTTTGAATTGAAAAAGGACTACAAAAGCCAAAATAACCCAATGGTTTGGCACTCATATCCTTTCCTGAGGTTGAAGGTTGAAATCTCAAACCCACAATTGTCATGTCATATTCTCAAAACTTTCCAATACAGTTTAAGAAATTGTAACCAAGAAACAGCCACCCTCATAGTGCTACCATACCAATCAACTGCAGTAAAAGTTGCACGGAAGCCTTGTGATTAAGGATTGAGATACTAAATATCTGTCAAATATAGTTATCAAACCAGCATTCTCCCTATCTGATTCCTTGAGTTTCCAGGATTGAAAGCTGAATATGTGTCATAGGATGAAACCTATGCCGACAGTGAAGGAATTAAGTGAACCCGGTTTTCTGGAAATAAACTCATCGAAACTGCAGTAAATCTTGGAGTAAATTTTTATAACAGAGTCAAAAGGTAGACCTAAAAAAATAATAGTAATTGGAAACGAGCTTCAATTCAATTGAAGTGCAGAACAGCTGATTGTTATACATTATCATCTCAAAGTAATTGGAACTTAGTTCCTAACAACTGAACCAACACCTAACAATCAAACACACCAAAACACTTCACAAAGGAGGAGTTCATAAGAAAAGAACAGCTCAAATTAACAACAACAAAGACACAACCAACCTTTCCAAAGACGATGTCCAGGGAGATCGGAGAACGTATGTGACCATAGAGGACGTGGAGGACGACACTGCCTCTGAGAACGCACTTAGCCAAGGAACTGGAAGTGGAAGTCGAAGATCGCGATTTGGCGGACGAACAATCCTCTTCCAAAACCGCCATCAGCTAGCACATTCAGAATGGAACACTATGGTTGGTATCGATTCAGGAACATACACAACAAATTCATCTAAGAACAGGTGAAGATGAGCGCAATACGAGAGAGTGCTTGAATAAAAAGAGAGAAAACTGCCTTCATCCCGCCATTTTTAATGGTAATTAAAAGTGAGATTTTAATTCTTAAAAATATATTTAAATATTTAACTATTTAAATCACAAATTTGGTTTCTCCTTAAAATTTAATTCCAAAGATTTTACGACAAAAATTATATCTAATTAATAATTATTACAAGATATATAAATTTTTAATTTATTATTTTTTAGGATCACATAATAAAATTTAGATGTATTTTAAAAATAATTTAGAATTTTTTTTCAATTTAATTTTTCCATATTTATTTATTCCTAATATCGAATTTAAAACATAATATGTTAAATTCAGATCATACTTAAAAAAGATAACCATAACTAACGTAATATTTTGCATAAAGTTGGAGCTTAAACATGCTTTTAGAGGCCAGAGAAGCAATAGCATTAATCTCTTTCAATCTCATACTCACACTATGCATAACCTTAGAATTGAAGGACACCGTTGTACAACCTCGACCTAATTCAAGTAAGTTCACAGTCACTATACCGAACCCGTAAATTAAAGTTGACAAAGTAGTTCCATCAATCTACACATTAACAAATCTGATTCTGTATTCACAGCAGGCGAGGGTGTCCCCTTCAAGATCTTGAACAAATTGACAAATATTTGTAGCCTACGTGCATGGTCGATGTAGAAGCCAAGCATTACAACTGACCGAACCGATGCATTCGAGGCTGCACTATGGATTTAAAGATCTTGAATGCGAAATGTATTCAGCATGGACAAGACTAGTGTCCATCCAAAGTTTCAAGGGACTCCATGAGTAATCTTTGAGCTTCTTCTCTCCTCCTAGACAAGAAAATTATATCAATGGTGGTACTATTAGCAAATAATCAGTGAGATGATGCAGAAGTTATCAGCCAGAACAGAAACAAGCCTTGAACGATGAATTATGGGCTCAAAATTTTATAAGAACACATCCTTGTCTCAACCACCAAGAATAAGATAGAACAAAACAATGATTATGGATAAAGGGACAAGAAATCCTAAGTTTTGGGTTTAATAATATTTACCCGAGAAAGTACGACATTCAATCCAAAAAAGGCGTGTGACGAAAGGGTAGCTGATTGCACAAGTTATTACACATTCATACATGAATATATTCGATCAGAACCAACATACCTTTTTATATCCTCGACAGCTTGTCTCCGACGCTCTATCTGAAGTTCTAGTATATGAATCAGTGTAGCTCTAGCCTACAAGGGAAGATAGACCTGACAATTAGATAATTTTGACAATACAATATGTCCAGTTTAAATGTGTAAAACTAAACCACCTGATGCGGACGCAATGAATTAAGCAGGTGGTGTAAGTTTTTGAATATTAGGGATATTTCTTCTACCCTCCTTGCGTATTGTGATGGCCTCTCAACAAGAATATCGGCGAGCTCCAGGATGTGAAGCTGAAGTTCCCTATTGAGAGATCTCAATTCCTTCTTAAAATCTGAGGAAGAACCACCAATAATAATGTCAGGTAAAAGACTTTACTTGGGAGGGAGGGCTGCAGGGGAGATTGTTGCTCCAAGCAATCAAAAATCAAGTTCATCGAGCAAGTGGCAGGTAGAGAGACTCTTTTTGTTTACACCGTACAGGAGGAATATATTAAGAACATGACAGCCACTACCACTACACATTTTCATGTCTTTAAATTAAGTTTCAAATATTTTCACGAACAGGAATTTAATTCGTTACTTCCACGACAATAGAAATAGGAATCTCCCAAACATCTTCATTGTATATACTGGTAACGCTAACATGTCAAATGACTCTCAAGACTTGAAGCAATCACACTTATATTCTTTTTTTAACAGAACTTTAAAGCAATGACACTTGTGCTCAGAGCTTAGTTGAAATATTTAAACTAGGTTTGACTTCTTTTCTCGAAAATCTCATTTCTTTCGACAGGAAGAGATCTACATGGGCACGTGCGAGTGAACACATGTCAGTGTCAAAAGCAACCCCAAAGATTTGGGACCAAAAGGGGTTAGCTCGTTTCATGTGTGTGTAATTTCATCAAATCTTTTTTTACCTATTCTTTGCCTTTGGCCTCGGCCAATTGTTGGGTTTCCAGAAATTCTCCTCAGCCTTTATGTCTTGGGGATGGATTATAAAACCCCACTTCCCTTTGGCATCCACGCCAGCCCCAAGGCCCAAACTCTGAAGACATCAGAGTTTTCCTTAAAAATCTACCCCAGAGATTCAAACATGTGACTTTGAGTAAGTGTACTCAGAGACCGTGAGCCTTGGCCACGGTGCTGCCCCTTGGAGGCTACCCAGACATGCATTATTCTTACCCCGAACGAAAACAGAGACCACCACAGATCTAAGAAATCAAACGAATAATTACTTGAGCATAAAATTTGCCTTACTTGAGAGGATAATAGCGATTCTTTATCAAATAGAAAAACAACTGATGGAGAACAAATTCTGACCCAAATTTGGGAACACTGGTAACTAAACTAAATCTACTTACCAACATTTGGTCCTCTAGGGTAAAGCTGGCGCACTCCTTGCTCTTCCAAGCTTGGAAGCACGTCATCGGTCTAAAATCAAAACGAAACAATCAGGAAAAAGGAACAAAATCACAGTGATTATCATGACACTGTTTAAACTATAAGTTCGATCAAATCAAATAAAGAATCTAACTCGAAAATGTCCACACTGAACGGAGATTATGAAAGATTTCGGAAGCAGAGACGAACAACCTCGGAACTAAAAACCCTAAAACCATTCTTAGCATACGTTCTTAAAAAATCTTATCTATTTAAAAATGAAAAGTTAAACCAGACTCCAACAGCTAAAAGAATTCAACAAAAATGCGAGTCGAAATCGAATCTTCACATATAAATGACATTTCAAGATGCATTCAGAGAGATGAAGAAGGAATCGAGAGTAAATCTTACAGTGTAGTTGCTACCAAAGCACACGTAGGTCCCTTCGATCAGCGGAGGAGGCTCCGGTGCCGATTTCGGATTCTGGGAGTAATCTTTGTAGAGCCTGTAATACGGTGGCGGTGGCGGATACGTAGCTGTCGCCATTGTTATTGGAAAAATCTAACGATCGACAGAATGAGAATTGGAATCAACTGGCACCGGCGAGTTGGGTTTTTTCTTATTTCATAATATTTATTTATATTTTTTTTACTAAAATATTTAATTTATGGTTAAATACTTAAATTAATCCATTTTAATTTTTAATTTTTCGTAGTCGATAAATTTTTTAATTTTTTTTATTTGAATTTAAAAATATCTTCGAATTTTAATTTTATGTTTCTTTTTTAAAATTACCAGACAAAATTTAATTTTATATTTAATAAATTATTTGATTTTTACAAAATTCAAATAAAATCTAAAATATTTTTGCATATTTTTTTCCTTTTTTTATTTTATTTTTCATTAACATCATATATTAAATTTTGCATTTATAAATTCATTTAGATAAATATCAATTATAAAAACTCATTTAGATAAATATCAATTATAAAAACTAAAATGATATCGTAGATGATAGGGTCCAACATTAAAGTATGTACACCGGCCTCCGCTACCAAATCATAGATCTTCCAAAGATTTGTAGACCGTTAGAGTTGAGCTTTCAGTAGTACATTTGTTTGGTCACAAAATAGGTCGTTAGAGAAAATTAGAAAATTATTTTTTAGTTAAGTAAAGAGTTATAAAACATCAATCATCCTTTCCCCAAAAGGTTTGGTTTTTTAGTAATTCTAACTTTTTTTTTATTTTTAAATTCTTCTTTTTAATCGGCTAACAATCTAACCAGTTACAACATACTATTAGTTTTAACACATTCTCATGTAGTACTTTAGGAAACAAGTCAAGAGAGACATATTATATTATATTTGGTACAACTTTTTTTTAGGACAATGATAAAGATTTATTTACATACTCGTAAAAGTATAAAAAGAAAAAACTTGATTGCTAATTAGCGAAGCGATGGAAAAATTGTCACACCACAAATTTAAGAAGATATGAAGATCACAGAAAGTATGTTAATCGATGTAAGTCGACAATACCAATAGTAAAAGAGTGATACTCGCCTTTATTGAGGATTGAGAACCAATTTAACTTTTAAAACAATGATATCATCCACGGAAAGTAGCTGAAAAGTTAAGGGAGAACAAATAGAATGGACAAAAAAGGACGAATCAATAATAAAAGCAATAAAACCAAGAGTTAGTAGATGAGGAGTTACCATGCATAAGAGGATTGTTTGAGACCATACAGATATTCTCAAGAATTAAAGACCACGTACCTTGTTCTTCAAAGGTAGAAAACTCCCTGGATAGATATAGCATAACATCAATCTATAATCTTGGATGTTTCTGAGTAAGAAAGAAAGATCAGTTGAACATTAGTGGAAACAATCAATTAAAAGACTTTAGCTTTAGAACTTCCTGGTCAGCATAGGAATGAGTAATCAGTGGTACAATGCCTCATGTATGAGGTGTTGGACAATAAAATTGATTCATGGGTCAATTCTCGACAAGTGTGTCTACACGAGCAACGAAGGTCGATAACATCCCTAGACTTATGATGACATCACAAAGTGTGGGCCGTGTTGTTGAGGATCACAATGACAAGATGAGATGCATCTCATGTGTTTCTTCCCACCTAGGCTGTGTCAAACACAATAAATCTTTTAAGTTTTTTTTTTATTTTTCTATAAATATACATGTAACTCATACAAAATAAGATTACATACAGTGCAAAAAGAAAAAAAGAAAAAAAAAAGTGAATAGTCTTTTATATAAACGATACTGTTTGTATTATCCTTAGAAATGGATAAGTTTCCCCGCTGAGTCATCTCTATAACTTTTGTACTCTTAAGGGAGAAAAGCTTCTAAAAATAAGTTATATGTTTACAAATAATTTTAAAAAACTAAAATAAACTATTTTTAAAAATTCACAGTAAAATTTGAAATAGGTTGAATATATCAAATTCTTACTGAACACAAAATAAAAAAAAATAAAAGGCCCGTTTGGAGTAAATTCATGGCTGGCAATGTTATGCTAGGATTTGTTTCTCTCTCCCTCCAAAATCTATTTATAGTAAGGTCCAAGAATGGAAGATTTGTGAGTCAGGCAAGGGGCGGAAACCCACCAATAGCATCCTTTGTGAAGAGGCAAAGCCCACAATGTACGGACTGTCTCTCATTGATACCAACCCTCTTCTTCTTCGTGAAACCCCCATTTGGCTAATTTTCGTTCGCTCTGAATTTCTTCTCTCTTCACTTTCTCATCTTTCCTTCGCCTTAAACTATTCTCCTCTCCGGTTTTCCTCATTGTCTCGCATTCAGGTTAGAATACATTCCATTCTCCATCAATTCCTTTCTCTTCTCTCTCTCTCTCTCTCTTTTATTTTTTTTATTTTTTATTTTTGGTTCCACTTTCTTATACCTTTATTGCTCATTCTGAATTTTGAAGACAAAAATGTTGGCTTTGTTTAGGCTTGTCCAAGACGAATTAGGATGTTCCTCAAAAATTTTATTTTCCAATGTGAAAATATGAAGTTATGGACAAAACTTGAGGAAATGTGTATGAAGAACTTTGTAACTACTTTTTTTAAGCTAAACAACATCTGAAATAGCAATCAATGTCTTATTTTCCACCTTGACATCTGAAATAGTAATTAATGTCTTATTTCCTACCGGATTGACCCTTTTTGGAGGTTGAAGATGGAAATTGTTTTGTTTTGTTTAGAATGAATCTAAGACAAATTGGATCATTAGATGGAAATTTGTATTTAACCTTCAACTTTTTGAGTAAAATTTATATTTTCTACAATTTTGAGGTGAGCTATCCATGATAGATGAAATTATGGACAGAGCTTGAGAAAATGTCCGGTTCTAACATTATTTTGATTTGGTTTGTTTTCTTGTTGGTGTTCAGGAAATCGAGACCCTATTGCGGTTTGTTTGGTGATTTGGGATAAAAGTGAGAAATTTTGGATCTTAAAAAAAACAAAAAAAAAAAAAAAAAAAAACAAAAAAAAAAAAGGAAAAAAAGAATGGGACAATTATTTTCATGTCCTTTGGGGGATTTAGAAGATTTGGATTTCGATGCCGTTCTTGTTAGATCTATTAGTTTTCAAGATGGAGAGATAAGGAATCCATTGCGGTCTGTTAGTTTCTGTGGAAGAGATTCAGAGCCAGCGGCAGGCAAATCCTACAATTCTCACCGCATGAGATTTGAACGACCAATTGCCACTAGAACAAGGGAATTGGAGACTGTTTTCTCATTCAAAACTCCATCTGCAGAGATGGAAAACAGTGAGTTTGGGAGATCAACAGTTGGGCCTAAGAATTGTGATCAGTTTATGACGCCTCGGAATTCAGGTCAAAGTTACTCGACACCGAGATATTCCGAAGCGCCCAGGCATGAACACTATAATGCTGCAGTGAAGCTACAGAAAGTGTACAAGAGCTTTAGGACAAGGAGACAGTTAGCAGATTGTGCTGTGCTTGTGGAGCAGAGATGGTTTGTGTCCATATTCGTTTGTACTCTCTTCAAAATTTTAAGCATGTTCATGTCAATCTACCCTTTCAAGAGCAGGAGAGGTAAAGATTTGGAGTTTTCTTGTCCTAAATCATCACTTAATAGGTGGAAGCTGTTGGATTTTGCTGAACTGAAGAGAAGTTCAATATCATTTTTTGATATTGAAAAACCAGAGACAGCGATTTCACGGTGGTCGAGGGCCAGAACCAGGGCAGCCAAGGTAACTAAGAACTGTGAAGTTAGAAACATTGTTTGGCGCTTTGGTTCTAATAAAATCTTTTAAGTTAGAATATATTCGATCTTTTATCTGCACTCTTAACCCAAAAATCCTCCGTAGGTAGGAAAAGGCTTGTCAAAGGATGAAAAAGCCAGAAAACTTGCTTTGCAGCACTGGCTCGAGGCAGTAAGTCCACTCTCGACATTGTTTAAATCAGACTTCACAGTTTTCTTTTTCGTGACAGTGTTTCTTTCTCATAATCAGATCGATCCTAGGCATCGGTATGGTCATAATCTTCAGTTTTACTACGTCAAATGGCTTCATTGTGATAGCAAACAGCCCTTCTTCTATTGGTTAGAAAATTTATATCTAAATATGCTTAACAAATAATAAATATTATTAACTCTAACAATCCTCTTTATATTAGGCTTGATATAGGAGAAGGGAAAGAGGTGAACCTTGAGAGATGTCCCAGACATAGGCTTCATCAACAATGCATCAAATACCTTGGTCCGGTAAGCCCCTCCATTTCTGAGATATCCCTTTGACACAAGGTTTTTTTTAGTTAAATAATGAATTTTCATTGAAAAAATAATAATACGAAAGAACACAAGGTCACAAAAAAAAAACATCAAAGAACACATAGCAGGCTCCCTTTTTTCTTTGACATAAAACATGCATTACAAATTCTATATTGTTGGGCTTCCTTTTTCCTCGTCCTAAAGTGTTCTCAATTGTTCATATATGCAGATAGAAAGGAAGGCCTACGAGGTTGTTGTGGAAAATGGGAAGTTTATGTACAGGTATAGTGGGAAACTTCTTCACACAACTGGAGGGCCACGTGATGCCAAATGGATCTTTGTTTTGAGCACATCAAAAACTTTGTATGTCGGGCTCAAGAAAAAGGGTACATTTCAACATTCAAGTTTCTTGGCTGGTGGAGCCACATTGGCTGCTGGTAGACTAGTGGTTGAAGATGGTGTTCTAAAGGTCAGGAACAGAACCATATTAAGTTTGAATAAAGATTGGGTTTAGGATGGCTTTTTAAAAGTACATCTTTATAAGTCCTCTTCCCTTTCACATCTTTCATTATCCTAACGTGCTATATTTTCTGTACTTATAGGCAGTCTGGCCTCATAGTGGACATTACCTTCCTACAGAGGAAAATTTTCTGGAATTCATGTCCTTCCTTATGGAAAACGATGTGGATCTAACCGATGTTGAGGTACTCAAGAACCTTTTTTTTTCCCTCAATATTAGGTTACACCCTCAATATTAGGTTACCGTCGAACAAACCTCTGATTACGTAATGTAACTAGAAAACTTTAGTGATTATAACTGCTAACCCGAATTCTATAGAAAACTTTAGTGATTATAACTGCTAACCTGAATTCTATATGCCTATACTATACTCAGAAAAGCCCATATGAGGAAGAAGAACTTCTCACCAAAGACAAATTCACCTATCTTCAAGAAGATTCTCAAGACGTTGCTGGTGGAATAAATATTAGAGACACAATCGACAAGAATAATCCATCTAGACCTCTTGTCTCTAATCCTGCAGAGACTCAAAAACCACGAATATCAAGATTATCAAGAGGATTACGATCAAAGCTTACTAACCTTCAAATACCAGAAAGAAGCAATGTGTTTGACATATTCAAGAAGGAAACACTTCCAGCTAGTTGTAGAGCTCTCATTCCAGATTCTCCCTCCGACGATGGCTACGAAACAGCTGAAGAATCATTCTTATCAGAAAAAGAATTCATGGTTCCTAAATCTAACCTCTTTGGCGAAGATGAAGAAGACAATGATGATCAACCAATCCAGAAAGAGAAAATCTTAAGGCGAATTGTTTCACACAAGGAAATGAAATCATATCAGTTGGCAAAACAATTGTCAAGCAGATGGACAACTGGAGCTGGACCTCGCATTGGTTGCATGAGAGATTACCCACAAGAGCTTCAGAACAAGGTATTGGAGCAAGCTAACTTGTCTCCCAGAGATAGAGTTGTTCATGCTTCTCATTCCCGGACTCAATCTCGAATTGGCTCCATGACTTCGACTCCAATTTCATGTAAAGACATGAGCACAACCAGAAGTCTGCTTGCTTCAAATTGCCAGGTATTGTCTCAAACTGCAACACCTTCGGCTGAATGTAATTAGAATATAAATAACAAACGTGTGTAACACACGTAAATACTCTGCAATTACTGGATAGAAAAGATGATATATATATACATAGTTAATGTGCTTCTTTAGACTCCAACATGGACTGAGGGATGAAACGCTTTTGCATGCTTTCATTGCCTACTAATATACATAGACGCAGAGACTCTTTGCAAGCAGAGGTATCATCTTCTCAGATTTCCCCAAAGAGAGTATTCTGTTTACATAACTAACAGAGTTATTTTTGTCTCTAAACTACCTTAATGTTTGTCATCATAACATGATTTCCTAATTCAACAACAATCAAAATTAAGCCAAATTGTACAATCAAAACCCTTCAAACTGTTTGACAATTTCGAAGAAGAAAAGTGATACCTGGCCCATTCAGCCAACTGTGGAGAATCCATATCCTCTATTCTTAATTTGTAAGATCATGTACTGACAATGAGTGAAAAGAGATGTTGGAGGTTGGAAGTCTGGCATGTGTTGCACAAAAAGTTGACATTCTATCCTCTTTGCCCTACATACATATCCATATCCCGAAATAATGAAAATTTCTACTCAATTTATTGATTTCTTTTTGTCTTTCCTTTATTGCTCACACAGGGTAAAAGTTATAATGCACAATAAATATTACAGACTATGGCTAGAATTACAATCAGCACCGTAAATCTGACTGAAAATGCTCCAAAGAACAAAATGTGGAGAATGCAATTGAAATAACTAAAATTCATTAGATGATAATACAACATGAATCTATAAAATTTTATGGCAATATTTACAAGATAAAAAATTGAATACATCCTTGCTTTTTATTTCTCATGCACCCACAAAAAGTTCATTAAATGAACAAAGGGATTGTTCTGCTAGATCAAAGGAAATATGATATACTCAGCATAGAAGAGATTCCATATAAACCGATAAAATGTTGAGATTGCTTCCTGCAAAACAAATGAAATTAATTATTAGGCTCCAGAATTTCATGGGTTGGAAACAAACCTGCCTTAGTCGCTCACTCTTTGAAGTAAACAACGTATAAAGGAAGATAAAACGCTCATTGTAGTTACTGATATGAAAGCCAGAACTGGAATTTACCTTTGAATAATTTGCTCTCTCCAACAACCATGACTGAGATTCAAAAGAAACAAGATTTTGTAAGTTTAGAGTCAATACATATAAATTAGGTGTTCTCGAGGACAGGGTTTCTTTAGTCCTTGGTTAGTATTAATACAGGCTAATCAAGAAAATAATAGCAGGAAGAAATTTATAGACACAATATAGCACATCATTCGTAGTTTGTGGGAGACTAGTGCAAGAAATGAACCTGGAAAATGAGGGACGATGCCAAGATTGCATGAACAGGGATCATTATGTTACGGTTAAAAGCCTGTAAAGATGAAATATGGCAATTTTACTTCAAAAAGATACGTAAAAGTATTTATAGTTAAAATGTCATACGGACCTGAGGCATGTAAATTGCAGCCGCTATAGCAGCAACATAATTTAACAGCAGAAGTCCAGAACCAAGAAATGAAATATTTCTAACACCAAGCGTTGTTGCTAAGGTTGATATCTGAAACCTTAATTACAATTCTCATTCAGATGACGACATGATAATTTCCTAATATATACTTCTAAAAGAATTGAGATGCAAAGCATAAGTAGAGGAAATAGGAAGGAAAAAAAAAAAGTAGGGTTTGTTGGGAAAAAAGGGTTGAGGGAACAACGTCAATTCAACTAAAAAATTTGTCACCATCGAAGTAGTTGGGGCATCTTACTTGCGATCTCCCTCCACATCTGGAAGATCTTTCGTTATGGCAATCACTAAAGCAAACAGGGTCACAAATGTGGTAATGAAAGCCACAGGTGAGCTGCAAGGAATATAATGTCCACATATAAAAATCTACGTAAACTTTTGTGCCTTGTAAGTGCCATCGGTAACTAAAGCTTAAAAAACTAAAAGCAGATACTAACATCGTGATTCTATTTATACAGACTATCATGTCGTTTCTTTATAGTTTCAATATCACTAATAAGCAACTACAAGCGATACTTTCATCGAGAGAAAATCTTGCATTAGCTTCAGATCCTAAACACACGAAAAATATTGGAACTATGAAGAAACAGCATATACTAAAGCATTAATTGCAGTAAAGATACATGAAATTTTTTTTAAAAAAAAAAGTTCACAATCTAGTATAAAATCCCCAGGCCATAAATTTATGACATTGGCGTGTGCTTGTTTGGAATGTGAATCACTATATTCCATTTTTCCTATAACTTAAGACCCCACAATATCCTTGTACCACCCGAGTCTCCGCGAGGTGCTAAATACCTAGTTTTTCTTATTAAGTCCGAGCTTTCAAGATTTTATTGAGAGCCTTAGAGATCAAATTTCAAAATTATGTAGAAGAGAAAAATGCTTGGAAAAGTCCCATGAACTCAAAAATATAAATATATAATAGTAAAAATGTGAAAAAAAAAAATGGTCAAAGTCAACCCCAGAAGGGGTATTTTGATTATTCTGTCCTCCTTCCTAGGCACATGAAAACAGGGATCAGTGAAAGATAAAGAAAAAGAAAACTAAAGAAAAGAAAAGAAAGGAGAGGGAGGGGAGAAAGTTCAGGAGAAGAACTAGGGGTTACACAGGTAGTTAGCTCAAGATATGGACTCCTATTGAGTGTAGAGACGGGTGAGCCTATAGACCAGTCCGGGTTGGATTAGGGACTACATGGGTAGGTGTCAGGATGAGAATCCCTATGGAGTGTAGGAACAAGTCAAGGCCGACGTCGCGGCTCTGTAAACCGATCTTGGAAGAGATCAAGGACTACGCAGGTAGGTGGTTTAGGATGAACACTTCTATTGTGTTGGAACCGATCAAGGCCAATGTTGTGACATCATAAATCAGTCTCGAAGAGGTACTAGGGACTATACAAGTCGACGATTGATGAGGAATCAGTTGGAACTTCGAGACCTACACAGTAGCTTAGAGCGTTGTAAGGGATAAGCCCAAACTTCCTAGAGACCAAAAGGAAAGTTGTGGAAACCTACTAAGAGAAGGATGCGATGAAAGCCTATAAGTAGGTTGCTTACTGAGTATATCTTTTTTTATACTCACCCCTTTTTCCCTTTCTTTTTCAAGCACCAATTGAGTTGGGGAGGTACTAGTGAGCTGCACTGTCACTGAGCACTATCGACTGGAGCGTTAGTCAGTTGTATTTTTTAGGGTTGATTTTGTATTCTTTTTGTATCCTGTGCCCCTTCCCCGTTTGTAAATAACTTGAACATTTGTTTGCATGGCCCTTCTTTTTGGACTTTGAATTTTTGACACTAATGTTGCATGTCTTTTAATCCCTGCAAAATTTTAATTCATCTTCAGTGGTTTGTTTTTATTTTTAATTCTGTTTTGTTTGTGTTTTTGTCACTATCGGTCGCAATCCAATTTTTTGAAGCCTTGAAAATCGGGGCCGTGACAATCCTATACTATTGGCAATACCTAGTTTATCGAATTAGTTTATTGAAGTTCATTGAACAATGACACCTATTCCACGATGGTTCAAAATTCAGGTTGAATAGACAAATTGTATGTATCTCGACGTAAATGTGGTTTTTGTCAAGCATTAACAATTCTTGTTTTCAAACTTAAGTAGAATACTCAATTTAAAGTAGTGACCACATATCTGCACCCTGATTCAATCTAACTCAAATACATTATGAATTATTAATGGCGACTAACCTCCACTCAAAGGTAAGTCCAAGAGCAGCTCTAGTGGCATAATAGACACCAAAATTAAGAAGAAAACCTCGTACCTGCAGCATTTAGTTCACTGTTTGAATTATTATCCATATTGTCAACAAAAGCACATGCCAACCAGATGATATGCTCGTAAAGCTTTAGCTCTTGGGGAAAATAGGTACTGGCAATGCACATTATAACCACGATAAGAGTTTAAAGTAGCTCTTGTGTTTCAAACTAATTAATTGCCTAAACCAGAATTCTCAATTTCAGAACTAGAATGGAAATTCTTGGAACCGAAATCAAATAATAGTTCTTTCAACTTATAGCGAAATTGTATAAAATTGGATAGCCAAGAAGATCTTGACACAGTAACGAAGTATTTAAATACCAGTGGAATATGTTTTAAATTTCTCAAAAATATATTTTCTGAAATTGGGAGTTTGAACTCAGCCATTAACTTTGTGCAAATATTTAAACAGTCATACTCCTTGAAGTGGACAGTCAGATTTTCACTTGAAATCAGCTAAGCAATCACCTGTAGCTCAATTTCAGGTAGCGAGCAAACGCGCCATACTTTTTCAACTTGCCATTCATTAAATTTTCCCCAACTTCTTTATATTCAGCACCTTTCAATATTTTATTAAGACCATGTGACATGAACTGAAGTTGAAATTTTGAAGGGAAGAGAAACGGATGTACCGTAGCAATTGTAAGAAATGCTGCTACAGGAAATCTCTTCATTCTAAATGGAGGAACAGAGTAGATAGTCCCGAGGAAAAGACCGAGACTGTAGAGAGAAGTAATAAATGGTCCAAAGTTCAATCCAACAATTAACAGACCAGCCACTGCAAAAAATATCACCAAGATCCATGCAGATTTGACTGAAAGATCTCCTGCGGCTATTGGTAAATACGGTTTGTTCACTCTGGAAATGAAACAAAAAAAGGGGACATTATATGCCACAATTGCATCGTCATCTTAATATATGTTCTCAAAATATGTAGTAAATTGAACTAATATGCGTTACTATTTATTATGTGGATCAACAGAGGTCTCCTAACCAAACTATTCATGAGGTTTCAATGGATAAAACAAATGTCAATCAGGAAAAAGCTCATGAAAAATGTTGAAAATTAGAAGAAATGATTTTCCAAGCTGAGTTCAGTGGTTTTAATCAGGACAAAGATTAAAATATGTGATTTATAATTCTAAAAATGCTATAATGAAATCTTGCTTCTTGTTTTTTTAAAAAAAAAAAAATCAATCGCATAATTGGTTGTTGATCTAGTTCCTAAGCAGTTACCATGCCAAATGATCTGATATTTAGAAGCCAAGAAAGAATGACATTTGAGTATGAAAACAAACAAATTTAAACTGATTAATGAAAAAATATTGATATACATACTTGTCAATTCCAATATCATAGATCTGATTGATACCAACTATATAACCATTTCCACATATTAAGGCAAAAAGACCAGAGAAAGCCTTAAACAGCAAGGACCACTTTATCAGGTGTGAATTCTCAATCAATGCCCTAGTCACCAACGAACTGTAAAAGGAATCAAAGTCAAAATAGTTTGGAAAATATTAAATGAACCAGGAAGAAGTCCTAGTAAGCAGTGTATTATGATACATTGATATAGCTACTTACAGAGATCCTAAAGCTGTTCCACGTATTGTATGAGGCCTTAAAAACCTCCAGCAAGCATCTCTAAATGCTGAAATATTGTTTGATAGGGGATCAGATCCTGCAGCTCCAACTCGAGTGCAGGCCTGGAAGCACCCACTATAGAACATCAATGGCATGGAAAGATATAGTCTGAGTAAATTTTTCAATTACTGAGTAGGACAAAGAAGAAGACTGAAATATGCAGGTAGAAAGAGAACAGCAACGAGGATGCTAAAAAGAAAAATGTAACAATTATTCGTACTTTTCTATGTTTTGGAAGAGTCTCATCGCATTCCGTACAATTGTGATGTAAGAAGCAACCAAATTTTAGAAAACCGGTAAAAAGTAAAGATGATACTTCCCTACTTGATCGGATTTATAGTTAGATTTTCTTTTGTATATATTTAAACTTCGATCGAACAAGGGAATCGACTCCATTTCACCAAACACAGTGCAGTTTCAACAGGCTCCTAGTTGATCGGACTTATAGTTAGATTTTCTTTTGTATATATTTAAACTTCGATCGAACAAGGGAATCGACACCATTTCACCAAACACGGTACAGTAAGTGTCAGCAAGCTCCTAGTTGATCGGACTTATAGTTAGATTTTCTTTTGTATATATTTAAACCTCGATCGAACAAGGGAATTGACTCCATTTCACCAAACACAGTATAGTAAGTATCAACAAGCTCCTAGTTGATCGGACTTATAGTTAGATTTTCTTTTGTAGATATATGAACTTCGATCGAACAAGGGAATCGAATCCATTTCACCAAACACTGTACATTAATTTTAAGTAAGTTCGGGATGCATGCTAATCCCCGAAGACACTCTTCCACGTTCGTAACACAATGTAACTTCAATAATTGGATTCCGATCATTCACAGACAAGTTCTTCATCATGCACAACAAGAGAAACTCGCTAATCGCAAATCGAAAACAGAAACATCAACCACTGAGAAAACAAACACACCTGGATTGAAGCACGTCTCCACGATTTAGTCGAAACATTTCCCCTACAACAGTACATCCATCTCGCCTGCAGTTGCAAGGCGAAATTCGGGAGCAAGAGTGAAGGTAAAGTTGCTGCATGCCTAACAAGAAGCTTTCTGTGAGGCAGAGAAGACTTGAGAGTGGAATTCACAGCCGGAGTTCGAAGAGAAACCGATTGAAACATTGAATACTCCATAGTAAAAACAACCGGAATCGGAACGGAAGTAGGAAGAAGAGATGAAGAATTTCCAGTCAGATCGTAGCAGAGGCTCGCACCGCAGAAAACTGGAGAAGGCAGATAACATTCATTGGAGGCAAAATCGCTCCGAGCCTCTAGTTCACAAATGCACGTCCACTCCCGTCTCCCAACGTGGTTGTAAATTTGTTTACCTTAGAATTTCACCATTATCATTATTAGGCTAAATTAAATCATACCTAACCCACCTAATTAATTATCAATTACGCTCCAAAAATAATTATTTTTCTTTTAATTTAAATTATAAAAAAAACTTATTTTTCCAAGAAATAATTTAATAACGAGCTTCCTTTTATTACAAAATAAACCATACGAGTATAGAAATTTGAACCTTTAATTACGGGTCCCTTGACTCGTGTCATACAAAATAGATGAAACTCATCTTAAGCGTACAAACAATCACTGTTATGTTAACGGAAATTTATACATACCATTTATAAGTAGATCCGTATAAAACAAAATTGTCCCAACTCCCGAGCACATCCACGTCAAATGTAGTTATTTTAGCTTTTAGCTATTATTATTAGGCTAACCTAAATCATACTAAATCTAAGTAATTAAATTTTAATAATGGTTATTTAATAAAAAAAAATATATTTTTAAATAATTTAAATTTTTAATAATGATGTTGATTTATTACAAAATTAAAAAATCGGATAGACGTGAGGTACCGAAAGTAAGACTTACATTGAATATAAAGATTTGAACCTTCAATCTATTAGTTCGAGTCATATAATGTATACGAATATGAACCTTGTAAGTAGAATTGTCACCTTTACGTTAACAAATATTCTACTAATTGATGCAAATTCGAAAGAAAATACACCGTACTTTTAGTTAAGTGCATCGAGAAACTATACGAACTATTAATCAACAAGCCGGGAAAAAGCAAAATTGCTCTCGATTAAATCGAGAGCGTTTTTATACGAATGGGAAGACTAGATATTCAGCATAGAACAGCTTCCACAAGAACATGTAGAAACTTGAAGCTGCTTCCTACAAAATATTAACAAAAATCATTATAAGAATAAGCATTTAAATTACTCTTAATGACAAATAAATTAAATTAAATGCATAAATTACATTACCTTGGTGTATTTTGCTTGATCTAATGCTATTGTCTGAAAAATAAAATTACACCAAATTTATTAGAAATGACATATTTCTTTTTAATTTATTTAATAGACTATTTCCACTATTTAAATTATTAAAATTTATTTAACGAGCAAACCTATGGTATCGAGATAGGTATAAGATAAATAATAAAGCTATTATTTAATGTTAACAAAAAAAAAAAACCTGAAAAATAAGAGATATTGCCATAATGGTGTGTGTCGGTATCAATATGGTTTGTCGAAATGCCTACGATAAATTTGAAAATATTATTATAAACTATATAAATAGGAAAAAATAATATATTTTAAAATTTTAAATATTTAATATTAGAAAGAAAAATGTGAACCTGAGGCATATAAATTGCCGCCAAAATGGCAGCAACGTAGTTGAGAAGAAGAATCCCGGAACCAAAAAACGCCAACCTTCTGACTCCAAGCTTTGTGGCAAAAGTTATGATTTTATATCTGTAAAAATTAAAATTAATTAAAAACAAATCGAGCGAGTCAATGAGAGACGAGTCGAGAACTAAAAAGTCAAACAAATTGAGCGAGTCAACGAGACAAGTCGAGAACTGAAAATCAAACGTTTTTATCTACAAAACTCGAGATTTGCTAGAGAACGATTTAAGAGTAACGAGTTTAGATGATTGGGGTAAAAAATGTCAATGAATTATTAGATGAAAGTGTCCCACATTGGTTAAGTTAGAGAATGGTCATGAGTTTATAATCTAAGAATATCATACTATTGTTGAGAGTCGTGTTCGTCTAACATGAATAACTATTTTATAACACCTCTAAATATTTAGAGTAGATAATAAATTATTTTTTTTAAATAAAATTACGAGTTTTGTGAATAGTAATTTTAATGATATAAATTTTTACGAGACAGTAAAAAAAACTTACTTCCGATCGCCTTCTATATCAGATAGATCTTTTGTAAGAGCTATCACCAAACCAAAAAAGGTAACAAATGTGGTGATGAAGATCACAGGTGGGCTGTTGGTAAAAAATTGTCAAAATTTTCATAATTAAAGACTATAATAATAATTAGTATTATTATTTATTATTATTACCTCCATTGGAATGGAAGTCCAAGAACCGATCTCGATGCATAATATACACCGAAGTTCACAAGAAAGCCTCTTACCTGTAAAATTAAAAATCGTTTGAAATATCTTAAATTTAGTATTAATAATTTTCGATATGGGGTAAGAATTTAAATATCATCTATAGTCCCTACCTCGACCCCAACCTACCTTAAGAATACATTGTACCCAACCCGACTGTAACAGTCTAAACTTATCACTAGTTACATATTGTTGATAGCCTCACGATTTTACGATGCATCTGTTAGTGAGACTTATAAGGAATGTTTCGTTTCCACTCCAACGGGTGGGATCTCACAATCTACCTCTTGAGTACCCAATGTTAGACGAACACGACTCTCCACAATGGTATGATATTGTCCACTTTGAGCATAAGCTCTCATGGCTTTGCTTTGGGTTTCCATCATCCAACACCTAACATCCTCTTTGAAGCCCTTCAGGTATGCATTTTAAAGTCATACTCCTTTAAGGACCCAATGTCCTCGTTGGCACATCTCAATTTGGCTCGTTACGAATCACGGTCAACTAGACGTATTTTAAAATTGTGAGATTAACGGTAATACGTCACAAGTCAAAGCAGACAATATTTGCTAACAGTGAGCTTAAATTATTACACCGATACAACTCCCCAAACGTCACAATGTACCCAACCCGAGCTAAGAGGTTGGTTGTTTAAGAAGAGAAGGTTAGACGTACCAAAGCAATGCAGAGGAAAGCAGCAATGGGGAATCTCTTCAATCTAAAAGGAGGAACGGTGTAGAGAGTCCCAAGCAATAGAGCGAAACAATAGAGAGAACTGAGGAATGGGCCTGAATTAAACGTGGCCGTAGACAGCCCAATCACCAAAAACGACGTCGTTAGAACCCATGCTTGTTTGCGTGTGATTCTCCCCGCCGCTATGGGCAAAAATGGCTTGTTTACTCTGCAAAATAAATGGTAACAAAAATTGAAAATTTTGTATTCTTAAAAAAAAAAAAACCGAATTTTATTAGTGATATTAAAAAAAAATTGTAGCCGACAAAATAATTATAAATAATGTGCGATAATAATTAACCCGATAAAAATGTTATTTAAATTAAAAATTAGAATTTTCATTTTACATCTAACTGGATTTAAAATAATAATAATAATAATAATCTCGTATAAATAAAATTTTCGAAGTCCATACACTCCGACTAAATGAAAAAAAAAAAAAAAATCCTAATATAATTGAATTAAAATAATAAAAGATAATTTAAAATTAAAATATTTAAAAAATAGATGGAGTAAAATTTTAATTATTTTAAAACTAAAAATAACAATTAATTAAAATCGGTCAATTATAGTTTTAAATAAATAAAGTCTTAATTTTTGAAATAAAAAATAATGATAATAAACTGCATAAATAAATAGTGATAGTGATAAAGTTAATTATAAGAGATAGAGAAAGAAAATACTTGTCAATTTCGACGTCATAAATCTGATTGATACCCACAATGTAGCTATTGCCACACAACAACTCTACTAGGCCGCAAAATGCTCTTGTTAGAATCGACCACTTCATTAGATTTGGATTTTCAGTCCACACTCTAACTGCCAACGAACTGTGCGTCCATTATTAGCCGATTCATATTTTTAATAAATACTTATTTATAATTTATAAGTTTTTAATTTTGAATATTAATTTTCATATAAAGTTTTACATTTATATATATATATATATATTAATAAATAACAATAAACATGGTTTTATTTATCTTTATTATTAACGAGAACGAAAAAGAAATTAAGAAACCAAAACTTTGGAATTAATATTAAAAAAATGAAAATTACCATGAAGCCACTAGAGTTCCATAGAATGTGTGAGGCCTGAGAAAAGTCCATAATACCCTTGCAAAATCCCAAATTTCTTGCGACTTTGGCTCTTCACTACCACCATTTTCCTTAGCCATTGCTTGGTTTCTCACCTCCTAACAATATATATATATAAAGAAAAAGTAAAACCAAACAAAATAGCTGTTTTTTTTTTTTTTTATATATTTCGAGACCGACCCTACAAAGAAAAAGTAAAACCAAACAAAATCGAATTTAATATTGTTAGACGAACACGACTCTTCACAATGGGTATGATATTGTCCACTTTGAGCATAAGCTCTCATGGTTTTGTTTCAGGCTTTTCCAAAAGATTTCATACAAATGTAGATAGTATTATTTGATTATAAACTCATACATCCAATTAATATAACATAATATATGTACAGAGAATAAAAAAACTAATAAATTAGTTAGAAAGAGAAACTATGCTAACTTTAAGATATATATATATATATATATATATATACGCGCGAGTGCGTACATACGTATCCAACCATCGAAACAAAATAATTAAATATGGAGAAATTTTGTATTTTTAATAAAAAATTAGAGTGAGGGTCCGAAAAATGTACAAACCGGAAGAGGAGGGTTGAGCAAGTGAGGTGGAGAACAATAAGGAAGAGGTATTTGGAAGCTTTTGAGGGTTTTAACGGCTATTTTTCTTTTACGATACGACGTCGGATTAAAGCTCTGAGAACCGTCGGCGGCGGCGGCGGCGGCCACCGTTCTTAACAAACAGGAAGCCATAGCCATATTACTTATTTTCAGAGCTTATGGAAAAAAACAAAGGGAGAGGAAAAGGGTATTTATAGAATTTCACGCACCCATTTTTTTCTCTCTTGTCTAATCCAAGACTAAGAAAAATTAAGTCTCGCAATATGACCTCTGAAAACGAAATAAAAGCGATGGCTTTCCTATTTTATTTATTTGGATCTTAAAAAATAGTTATTCAAAAACTTTTAAATAATAATAATAATAATAATTTAAATATATTTTCAAAATTTATAAAACAAAACACTAATAAATCAAATACATATTTATTATGGGGATTAGTTTAAAATTTATTCAAATATTTGAAAATATAACCATAAAAATAAAATGAAATTCAAATTATAGTGACTAATTTTATTTAATAATTGAAAAATAAAGTTTTGATGTGATGTCCCACATTGGTTTGAGAGGAGAACAAACAGCTATATATAAGGGTGTGGAGATCTCCTCTAATTGATGCGTTTTAAAGCCTTGAAGTGAAGCCCGAAAGGGAAAGTCCAAAGAGGACAATATATGCTAGCGGTGGATATAGGGCGTTACAAATGATATCTCAGAACCAGAGATCGGACGATGTGCCAGCCTTCTCGTTGTTCCTCGGAGGGGGGTAGACACGAGGCGGTGTGCCAGTAAGAACGCTGGGCCCCAAAGGGGGGTGGATTTGGGTAGGACAATATCTGCTAGCAGTGGATCTGGGCCGTTACACTTGATGAACGTTAGGAATGGTGTATTTTATTATTTTAAATATATTGAGGGTTGTTGTAGGATTTTGAATAAAGCAAGGCGACTCATTATGTTACAATGTTAGGTCTAGAAATTTTTATAATGGAGAGTAGGAGGAATTTGGTCAAAGCATGGTGGGGTATTTATGTGATTCGAAATATGACTTATTTTCATTGACTTTGACTTCAAATTCTACGTTTACCTTATCCCAATAAACCACACCTTGACTTTTAATTGGACTGGTTCAATGTCGTTGTTCAATGTGTACTTGGCAAAATTTAAGAACTTTAGGTGCCAGTTCTTAAACGTCGTCGTTTAATGGGACCTCAATTTTTTTGGTTTTTCAATTTTTGTATCCAATTTCTACCTCATTTTCAACCTAGAGACTCATTGTTTCAAAGGTTTGATTATTATTTTTGTGTTTATTATAGTTTTGAAGATTAAGCTAATGTTAATATTACCCATTAGAATTATTGTTATTAAATGTGAATATTCATCATTTATTATAGACTAAATGAATAAAAAAAAACATTTAAATTTTATTCATCCACTTAAAAAAAAAACTAAAAGTTTGAAGAATACCTTTAAATTTAAAAAATAAAAAAATATCATTGAGCTTAAAAAAATTCAAAAATACTCTTAAATTTTAAATTTTTTTTTAAAAACATCATTGAATTTAACGTTATCATCGAAATTTAAGTTATTATTGAAGTTATTATCAAATTTTTTAAAATTAGATTTAAGTTATTATTGAAAAAAAAAATTCGTTAATACATTGTATTTTTTTTTTCTAAGTTATTATCGAAATTTTTAAAAATTTAATAATATTTTTTAGATAAAATATAATTTAGAAATATTTTTATTAATTTAACCTTCCTGGTATAATTTGTTGCACTAAAATATATATATATATATATATAAATAAAGCATACATAATAAATTATTTATGTTAGTTATTAGTTTTAGATATATATACCATTTGCAAGGATTAAAAAAATAATTAGAACGAGAAGAAATGAGCTAGCTCCCCGACTTGACAATTAAGCTCGACTTGGCATCTCTTAGTAGAGGAACCACGACTCACAACTCGAACCAACTACTTTTCTTACGTCATTTCTACGAATTATGTCAATTATAACGTAGGTGATCCAATTTTTATCCACAGCCAAAATAATAATAATAATAATAATAATAATAATAAAAAAATATATATATATATATCGAGAGCTTACCATTGGGCCCAAATGTTCAGTCGATCCATTGGGCCCAAATGAAATTTAAACCAACAGCCCAAATCCAAAGCCCAATTCGAGATATAAACAAGAAAAACATTATAGAATAAAAAAGAGAAAAAAAAGAAAAAAAAACGAACCGACCTTACCAAATGGGGGGATAAAAACCGAACCAAACCGAAATTCCGGCGGGAAGCGGTTCAGTCCAACGCCAACACAAATGTGGAAAGAAAAGAAAATAGATCGTTGGACCACCTCCTAGGCTTCTCCCACGCCCTCTGCCCCTTCAGCACCGCCGTGGTTGTGGTTGTCGTCGCCGTTGCTTTGAGTGCCGGTGCTATTTCTTCCTTTGTGCCCAAGATTTACTCCTTCGATCTTCTTCTTCTATCTCGATCGCAGGTACTCTTCTCAGTCACTATCACTTGTCTTTCAACGAAAAAGTCTGCAAGATTGTTGTAGTAGTTCATGAACTGATCAGAACCAAATCCTGAAAATCGACATAACCGGATTGTGGAGAACTAGTTTTGTTCAATCATGGTCTGTGGTTCCAATTTCTCAAACCGAAAACATTGGTTCGATTCCTGGTTTAGTGAAAAGTTGTGGAGATGGAACCGATGCTCACATCCTTTACCAAAACGAAAATTTGGAACGAAATGAAAAACCAAAGCGGGGATTCTCGCGCTCTCTCTATATCTCTCTCTTCCCCGTATCAGTCGTTTTCTTCTCCCTTGTACTGTATCTCTTTCTCTCTCCCTCATTGAGCTTGGTTTTGAAGGTATGGTCAGTGGAGGTTTCCGTTGAATCGTTCACTATCGTTGTTTCTGTTTCCATTTGACACTGTTATTTTGATACTTGTAGATTCATGTACAATGAACAAAAAGTGCACTCAAATGGTTGATATTTACGATGAACAGCATTAAGAATACTAATTAAGAAGTGAGACATCCAAATGCCTATCCTCGATCTTCCTGTAGTTACTAACCTGGGAGGAGCTGAAAATTTACATAGGGAGGGGCTAAATTTTTATAATCTTTCAATTTGCGGCGACCAAATTAGAGAGTGAACTTCAAAATCTTGACCTTTTTAATATAAGTTTTCAATTTCAGACTTGTCAAGAGCGGGGCAATCTTTCCTTTTTCACCCTGCCCTTGGTTCTTAGGGGGGCCTTACATGTACCAAATGCTTTAATCGTTCATTTTTTCCCTTGATATTTTCATTTTTTGTGCAATGTTATTCACTAATGATTACCTTGGAAGAGCTGTTGCAACTAAATGTTATCTTTGTTTCATTTTCTTCATCAATGCAGTATTTTGGATACGGGTTAGGTCTGCCATATTTCAATGACATGAAGATGTGATTGGCTGTAGTATGCTACTCATTCTCATTCGTGAAGCTGCAGTCTAATATAAGCTGTTAATTATGGCAAAAGTCGTTGCTCCAAGCTCATTAACTTCAGCTTCCCATGATATCACCGGAGCGGCACCAAGAACTGGAAAATCAATTAAAAGAAAAACCCCATCTGAACTAAGGGTAAGTTGTTGACTTGCTAAATTATGTGAACGTTGTATAGTGACTCAGGCATTAAAACAATATTTTTGGCATTATTTTGATCTTCCTAAAATTTTCCGTTTCATTTGTCACTAATGTCGCTGTCCAGTCAATTATTTGTAGAAGAGTAGAATCATGGTGATCCATGAGGATTCAAATTATGATGTCTTCCCCCTCTTTATTGTGATTGTATTTGTTCTTTCTTCTTCAGTTGTTTAAAATCAATTAGTTGGTATATTGTTGTCGTCGAGAGATATTGGTAAAGTAGAGTAATTCTTAGATCACAATAGGGTGTCTAGTTCTCTGTCATGTTATGGTTATTATCAAATTTTATGCTAAGTAAGGCCAAAGTTTCAAGGTGATTGAAGAGGTAGAAGATGATACATTAAGTAAATATATTTCGACATTACGAAGCTTCACTTTTGGTACTTGCTACATTTCTTATTTCCCATTTCAAATGGGATGAGACATTCTATTTTATGCCTTATGCTCTTAAGCACACATCAAGAAGTTCTTCTGCAAAATGTAGTTAGGTTTAAGCAATATTGCTGAAACTTGTAAATATTATGCTCAAAACTTTTGCAGGGAGAGCAGTTAAAGCGATCAAATGGTTTGGATCTTCTGGACAAATCTCCTTCCAATGTTTTTGCTTCTGACAAGTAAGATTTACACTTGCTCCTCTTTGCATCCTATTTACATAACTTGCAATTATTGATTCACCGAGAGCTTTCTTATTTTTGTATGTTCCAACAGTGCTTTGGGCAATGGACTCAAGAAGCCTGTGTTACTCAGAAATCCAAGATACATCGAGACACGCATGGATGAGGTATTTCCTGCAAAAAAATCTAGGGTTAGGATCTTATCCGGAAAAGATAATGCTAAGGTTAGTGAACTTATCTGAAAGACTTTGTTGCAGAATGTATTTAAGTAATCGTATTTGGTTTTATATCAATTGATTTGTTAACACTTAGGAAGGTAGTCAGATGGAGCAGGCCAGCAGTTTCATGAATATATCTTCGCTTCCAAATTTGGTTGCAAGTCAATGGTAGGAACTTTTTTTTTTTTTTTTTAATGTCTTTCTGCTTTCTTCAGTGATTTTTAATGGTTTCTTCTGTAGAATTCGAGTTACATAATTCTGTTTAATCGTTGCTTGCAGTAAGGAGAATTCCGTTGGTTCCACGGATGTTGCCAATGATAAGACTGCTAAATCTTCTCAAATAGTTGAGAGCGGTAGCCAAAGTGTATTTCGAAGTGTCACTGAGCTCTCATCTGGAGGTGACAAATTGACAGGCTTGACATGCATTGATATGGTAGAATTCTGGAAGCAATGTTTGATTTGTTTAATTTCATATCAAATATCTTTTGTAGTTCTGTTCAATTGTATAGGGTAAAGCATTAAAAGGACTTGCTGCTCGGGAACCCACTGCAATTACTAGTTTACCATTGGACTCTTCCAAGAGATCCAACGATGCTTCATCTACTTGTTCAAGTGACTTCGGCAGTGAAAGCTGCATACTAGGTCAAAAGGCTCCACTTGATTTGACTTTAAAAACTAGCATGCGAGTGGTCTCCTCCTCCCCACTCAATTGGTGAGTGTTCCAGTATATCAGGATGTCTTGTTTCTTGGCTTGAAAGTTTCATCACTTGAATGTTTTGCGTAGTGTGAGCTATTCACTCTATGTCATGAAGAAGAGAAAACTTACTAGCTGGGTAATTCAGTCAATTTTTTGAGAAGATGCAGAGGTTTCTTCAAAGCGTTTTGAATATCCAATACAATTTGATTTTGATCTGACCTCAAGTTCTTGTGATCGATTTTCTCTAGAATTGTTTGAAAAATATTGTTCTTCTTTCCCGAGGTTTCTTTTTCTTCTTTTAATCCCTTAAGAAGCATTTGTAAGCTATCCTCATTTGAACTAGATGTGTGTCGGTTAGTTCCATTGTGTGGGGAATTTATTTATTTTTTGAAACTAAGATTTTATTATAAAATCATTCTCGGCTGCTGGTAGCATTAATATGACATGAACTCTCAAATTTGTGAATGTGCAAAGTACATTTTTTTCCTATTGCTATTATAGAATTTTAAACTATCCATTACTTATTGGCCTTCTCATCTATCCAAAATGTAGGATCCACAAGAAAATCGTGTCTGCTTCTTTGCCTCAGTTCTCAATACAAATTGGTTCTCAGGAGCAAATTAGGAACACTAGTGCGGGACTGCCACCAGCTTCTAAAGCCGCTGGTTCTGTCGTTCTCCATTCATGGATTTATCCTCAATCTACCTTGCCATCATCTCTTGTTTCAGCTTTGAATTCATCAGCAGCAGGTCGGGGTTATTTATAACATAAGATTCTGATCTTTTTGTATGTAAATTCTCACATGTTCTCCCCTTTGATGCAGTAGAATCTGAGTTCCTTAGCAGACGACAACTAGCATGGGAGGACTCATTTCAGAGCCTTTATTACATGTTTCGGAATAATGTTTGTAGATTTTTTTATGGTAACTGCCTTCAATAATGTCGGTTAAGTTATCTTGAGTATGGTTGTAGTTTTCTTTATCATCTTTCTGTAAGATGAAATAATATTCAATGCTGCTAGCTATCATTATGTTACCCAAAATTGGTTTTAAGATACTCGTTTGAATCAATACATTTCACATTGCAATATCAATACATGCTTGATTCTGATCAGTCTCAAATATAGTTTCTCTTTGCCAGATAAATGTCATTATAGAGTATACCTGATTTGATTGATTGGTTTTGAAATTTTCAGTTTGCACATCACAATTTGTGGTTATGTTTACAAGTGGAGATGCCTCACGGGGCAACAAAAACTCGTGCAACGCATATCTTTCCCAGTCAACAAGAGGACTGAGGTCTATTTTGAGTGAACATGTAAGATTTAACCCATTCATTACTATTTTACCCTGTTCCAATTTAGACATATTGCTGGAATGGACTCCGGTTGTATTTAATTTAGATTTTAAACAATGGTGACTTTATTCCTTTTGATGGGCTTCACACCTTCACTATTGTTGTTTTGGACAGATATTTTATTTTGCAGGTTAAACCTTTTATCATTATACATAATGGTAACAATTGAAATTAAAACTCAGCTAATTTGGCGTCAGCGAAGGCATATTTAAATCCATTTGTAGATGTAGTGTTAATCATCTTCAAATTTTTATTTTATGAAATTATACTTTTGTTGCTTACAACTGCACTTTGGAATTGCTTTATAAATTCTTCTAATGCTACCTGGATATTTTATTGATGCACTCTGCCCTAAGAATAGTATCTTGTAGGTGTGTTCGGTTTACAAAACAAAATAACACTAATGGAAAAATGTTGAGCTATCTAAAACCCATCTGCTTGCTCTGTTTATTGTCATAAATTTAGCTTTCAATAACATCACTTTTTCCCATTATTCTGCAATTTGGATCAGGATGTTAGTTTCTCTATGCCTCTTTGCCGTTCTAAAGTTGAGCAAGTTAACGCTGATGATCTGGTAGAACTTTCAGAGATAGAGAAGTTTAATTTGGGACAGGTTTGTATCTGTTATGTTTTCCTGTTTTCCCCATGATTTCATGATTAAGTTAGATATGGGATAAGCAAGCTCACACTTCAGCTGAGTTTGCTACTGAAAAGATATACGTTTTTCAGACACGGAGAGTTCGCTCATTTTGTGATGTAGATAGGAGCTCTCAATCATTGCTGTTTTTCAGTGAAAATAAAGACGTGCACGGGTTATATGATATCCTATTAAATTACAGGTAAATGAATATGCGTTGGTTATTTTAACAGGACTAAACACCTTAGGTCTGATCTCTAGGATTAAGTCATCTTATAACAGGATTTGTATTTACTGTGAGTGTGCCCGATATATTTGGTTATTGTTTTCAGATCTTTCTTGACTACATTGGCTGGCATGGACGTTCCTGTGTTGTTATCGCCTGTTCCCTTTCAGAATGCTGCTCTTTCCTCCCCTCAGGTGCATGGATTTTATTTATTATTTGGTTTTATCACCTCTATGACATAGCCAATTAAACTAGAAGGTATTCCAAATGGACCTGAAACGTGTACGCCATTGGTGCATGAAGTGCTTGCTGCAGCATGCCTCATTGTTTTAACCGTAATTCTTTCTTTCTTTCTTTCTTTAAAAAAAAAAATAGAAAAATGGTTACCGAAGTTTTTGTTTGTTGATCCGACAGACTTGCATTTTCACTAAAGTACTTGTTTCAGATATCATTGTCAGCCACGGGAGAACGTTTGTCTTCTCCCAAATGCTATGTTCTTCGTCTTATAATTTTTAGGCATTGGTGGCTTGTACATTCTTTGTGTCTGCTATGGTAAAAGGATGAATGCTTTGTTCTTTAGGTCAAATTCAAGGAGATGAGAAGTGCAAACCATATTGCCGCAATATCCAAAGGAAATTTATCAAAAGATGGCGACTTCATTCTACCTTCATCTGTTGGTGTCTCCTATAGCTTTGAAATCAGCGATGCATATATTCCACCATGGGTTATTTCCAGTGTATGTGCAGTCATGGGTTCCGAAGGAACAAGCTTCGAGGCCAGGTATGATTTTTGTTGTGTTCCCTTCTTGTTTGAATAATATTACCCATAATGGAATGATTTGTTGAACTTTTCTTTTAGAAAAATTGCACCACTTTTTTATGATTTTTTATTAAATTACACGTGTCTATATAAGGTTCTTCAACTTTAAAAATGTTAATTCTTTTACAATTAATTGATGTAATTGATATATTAAATTTAAATTTTATGTCTAGTAAGACTCTAAACTTTCAGTGTGTTGGGTAATAGGTCCATAAATATTTTAGCACGTATTTTGGGGTGAAAAACTAACAGATATGGTATGGATGGGGTTATTCTGCTTGGATGGGGTTATTCTGCTTGGCTCCTGATGCTTGGCATAACTTCGAATGATTTTCAGCTTCACTACAGTCCCTGTCTCGATCGGTTTGAATGTCGCTCTTGGGTCAGTAGATTCAAAACCCGACTCTCGGGCGACATCGAGTGAAGGCTTCCAACCTACCAACCATGCCTTTGGAATTCCCAACACGATCGCTTCTCTATCCTTACGTTCAGGTTTATTAAAAGGTTTGAAGTACTCGGACAGCTCTTTTACAGCCTCTCTTTCTCCTGCATGATCTTCTTCATTTTGTTGTATTGAAGCCTGTGAATATTCATTTTGTTTTTGTATGATGATCATTCCTATGTGTTCATTAACTGTGTTATTTATCTTGTATTTGCTTTGTATAATCAGATTTTGAGTTGCATGATCTTCTTCATGGCTGAGATTGTGAATGCAGTTGCCATAATTTTAACATCTATGTGTGTTCAATCCAACTCGATACATCTTGATTGTTCTCTCAATTGTTTATCCTTACAACATTTTGGTAGCTTAAGAAACTCGTAAGGTATTAAATTTTAGCAAGATGAAAGGAATAGAAACTCCAACCCTTAAAAGGAACCGTCCAATTTTGAATACCAAAAACAAATAATTATTGAAATTTAAATAAAAAATGGATTCATTTGAAGATTTGATTCCAATCGAAATATTTTCATTTTCTATCTTATTATTGTATGTTTGATGGTTAGATATTAGAAGGATTTTTTTAGATAGTGAAAATTTGAAAGTCTTTAATCTCTTTATCGAGAATTCTTGTTAATACGATTATACTTATTTGTTCAAAACTTACGAATTTTATAATTTTATAGTTTTATAATCTTTAAAAGATGTGTTATTGTTTTTATTGTTAAAAATATTTTTTATTTTATGAAAAAGGATAAAAACAACAAATTAGACTTTCTATATATATATATATATATATATAAAAGAATATTATAGCTAACACATACACAAGAACAACCATTGAACCAATTTCTCAAAACTTACATAATTTAACAAAAATTTAATTTTTAAATTGTTTTTGAATGCTTGACAATCTATAAACTCGGTACATTTTTTTAACGATTTTTCAAACAAAATTCTATTAGAATTTAAAAAAAAAAAAATTAAAAATTGATCTATATTTTTTTTAATAAAAAAAAAGCCTTAAATATGAACATAAATGTTTCATAAACCTTAAAAAGCATCGAAACAGAAGATTCGAACTCACGACCAGAGGAAAGAGAAATGTTCAGCCACTTCTCAACAATGGCAATATAAAATATAATTTTAAAATAAAATAAAATAAAATAAAAATAAAAATAAAATCAGTGGACTACGAAAAAACCCTTTTAAAAGGTAAGTCCCCGTTAAAAATGTCCCCTCTCCACCCTAGCCGCCGATCCGAGCTTTTGCCCTCCTGGTTTTCATTTGCTCGTCTCCCTTCCAAGTAAGTTTCTTCTTAATCACTCTCCAATCTACTTCTTCGTCTCCTTATCTCCGCCATAAATGTCGTCGACCCCTGTGTTTTTCCGTCTTGGTTTCTATTTTCTGTGGAAAATTGCTTTTGTTTCTGCTTTGCGGCAATGGCTCTTGCAGTTTAGCCCTAGGGTTTTAGTGCAGGTGTCTGTTTTCTGATTGCTCTCTGAACTATGTACCATTATTGATTTAAATCTCTTTTTTTGTTTATTTAGTTGAGTGGTTGTGTTGTTATTGTTATTTGGATGTTTTTGTACTGTTGATTATCAAATGTAGCTAAGATTTAAGGATTTAAGAACTCAGACGTTCCATTTTTTAATCTACTTTGACTTGAGGTTTCTGTGTCACCTCTTGGTATTGATGTTTGCACGAACTCTTAGATTCTTTTTTCTGGGAATAATTTTGTTCGTCTTCTTTCTTTGGGTGCTGCATTCTGTTCGCTTTATTCTTTAGGATTAGGATTTATCGGAACACTAGTGAACTTTGGTTCTATTCCTCCTTTTAAATCTGACTCATGACTTTGTTTTCCATAGAAATGGCTGAAGCGGTCGAAGTGGTTCAGGAACTTATCCAACCTCACCATGACGTGAAGCTTTTTAATCGCTGGACCTTTGATGATGTCCAGGTTTCAACTTTCTTTCCCAATGCGCTGTTTCTTAGACTGATGTTTGTGGGATGCAATTTTGGGTTAAATTTAACATTACGTATGATGGAAAAAAAGCTTTTACTATTGGTGGATTCATTTCACTCACGTTGATTTCATTGTCTTCCGTGTTATAAATGAGATTAAAGTCTGAGAACAACTTTTTGCCAATCTGTCTTAGATGGCTATTATGTGAAGGTGTTGGTAATTACAATTATTTTCTGTAGAAGTGTTGTTGTTAGGTTCTAACCAATCTGCTTGAAGTTGGTTGGTTTGCTGAAAACACTACGCATCGAGTTATGATTGTTATTATCGTTGGGTTTATTCAGGTTAATGACATGTCTCTGGGGGATTACATTGGAGTTGCACCTTCCAAGCATGCAACCTATGTTCCACACACTGCTGGCCGATACTCTATGAAGCGTTTCAGGAAAGCTCAATGCCCAATTGTTGAGAGACTTACTAACTCACTTATGATGCACGGCAGAAACAATGGGAAGAAACTAATGGCTGTGAGGATTATTAAGCACACTATGGAGATTATCCATCTGCTAACTGATCTAAATCCAATTCAAGTTATTGTCGATGCTGTTGTTAACAGGTATGCATATTTGATCCACTGAATTCCTCTCATGTCGCATGTCAGCTGTGCTATGTCGTTACAATATTGACAAATACTTCTCATGAGGTGATTTCTACATGGGTAAATGTGATTAGTTTATTGTATTAGAGTTTGAAGTTAATTTAAAAGATAAGTAAATTCGCCAAAATTTATGAGGTTTAACAAGATCATATCAATAAAATTGAAACTAAGACTAAACCATGAAAGATTAAATTGGATATTTTTCAACCGTAGGAACCAAGTTGTATAATTTAACCTGACTTTTACTATAATGTGGATGTTCATTCCTCTGCTTTTAGAAGAAATTTGTTACGTGATTTATTGGATTACTTCCTGATTAGTATTATATCGAGGTCAATGACCCGAGGAAAGATTGTGGTCATGCTGCAATGTTTGAGTTATGAGGGTCTCTTTAACAATTTTTGGACATGGGACTTTGCAGTGGACCCCGAGAAGATGCCACTCGAATTGGTTCAGCTGGTGTTGTTAGGCGTCAAGCTGTGGATATATCCCCTCTGCGACGCGTAAATCAAGCAATATACCTTCTTACAACCGGTGCTCGTGAGGCTGCTTTCAGAAACATCAAGACAATAGCAGAATGTTTGGCTGATGAACTCATCAACGCCGCAAAGGGTTCATCAAACAGGTACATATTACAACATCTCATACTAAATTATCATCCATCCACCCTTGCACAGTATGTCATTGCGTTTTTTCTATTCTTGCAGTTACGCTATTAAGAAAAAGGATGAGATTGAGAGAGTTGCCAAGGCCAATCGTTAAGAAGGGCAGTTGGGGAAAAGAGAGAGCTCAAAGGTTCGACAAGAGCTTCGTTTTTGTTCTTTGCCAATGCTCATCTGACATTCTTCTAATTCTAAGTTTCTGTAGACATGGTTGCCTTCAATGTTTTGTTTCTTTTGAATTCATCCAATACTTGATTAAGCTTTAAGGTGTCCTCGTATGGCTGCATGTGCTTTTGACCATGATTTTGTAAACAGTTGAGGATTTATCAGAATATTTTGAAGAATTTGATGTTTTATTTGATGGATGGTCTTTATAAGTTCGTAATTCCCTCATTATTATCCTCAAAACTTGATTGCTTTAAACTCTAAGCCTCCATCATACTCTTAAAAGTTTCTTTTTCCTATTGTAAAATTTCATGTGTTCTTTTTAGGTTTTTAGGTTGATGTTATTATCCTGCTAGTTATCTATTTGACCTAATAAGCTCGACATGCACATATACGTTCTTTGACACGAGGTCCACGTGTCTTCTAATTACTTGGCTTAGTTCTTATCCGGCTAGTTATCTGTTTGGCCTAATAAGCTTGACATGCTCTTTATATTTTATTCGACACGAGGTCCATGTGTCTTCTAATTACTTGGCTTAGTTCTTATCTCAACATGCTCTTTAATATATTTTCTTCGACACAAGGTCCACGTGCCTTCTAATTACTTGGCTTAGTTCTTATCAGGCTAGTTATTTGTTTGACCCAATAAGCTCAACATGCTCTTTAATATATTTTCTTCGACACGAGGTCCACGTGTCTTCTAATTACTTGGCTTAGTTCTTATCCGGCTAGTTATCTGTTTGGCCTAATAAGCTTGACATGCTCTTTATATTTTATTCGACACGAGGTCCATGTGTCTTCTAATTACTTGGCTTAGTTCTTATCTCAACATGCTCTTTAATATATTTTCTTCGACACAAGGTCCACGTGCCTTCTAATTACTTGGCTTAGTTCTTATCAGGCTAGTTATTTGTTTGACCCAATAAGCTCAACATGCTCTTTAATATATTTTCTTCGACACAAGGTCCACGTGCCTTCTAATTACTTGGCTTAGTTCTTATCAGGCTAGTTATTTGTTTGACCCAATAAGCTCAACATGCTCTTTAATATATTTTCTTCGACACGAGGTCCACGTGTCTTCTAATTACTTGGCTTAGTTCTTATCATGCTAGTTATTTGTTTGGCCTAATAAGCTCGACATGCTCTTTAATATATTTTCTTCGATATGAGGTCCATGTGTCTTCTAATTACATGGCTTAGTTCTTATCAGGCTAGTTATCTGTTTGCTCTAATAAGCTCGACCTTTGACACAAGGTCCACATGTTTTTTTGATTACTCAATTTAGTTCTTATTAAGTTAGTTATCTATTTGGCCTAATCCAGCTCGACATGTCCTTTAATATACGTTTTTCAACACTAAGTCCATGTGTCTTCTGATTATTTGGCTTAATTCTTATCAGACTAGTTACCTATTTGGCCCATAAGCTCGACATGCCCTTTAATAAACGTTCTTCAATATGAGGTCCACGTGTCTTCAAGGTGCCTACGCAGATTTTGACACGATAAAAGTTAATCATACTCGTAACATACTCCCATCTTTCAATTTTATTTTATATTGCCATAACCATAATAATTCCAGATTTGTTGACATAGAGGTCTTAGTTCAAATATTGACTCATTTATCAAATTAGTATGTAATAATGACGACTAGTTGTCGCCTTCCCCCAAGACTATCCATTTTTATCTAAATCATTGAAAGAAGAACTTCATTTGAACCCCGAAATACCCTTAGCTTTCTTTTCAATTACCGAATCTACCCTCCCCGTTGCCTTCAACACTACGAATCTCGCTCGCTCACTCGGCAGCATCAAGCAGTAGCAGAGCTGAAAACTGAGCTTCATCAATGGGGTCCGTTTCTCTGAAAATCGGAGATGGAACCGCCAGATTCAAGAAGGCAACTCTTTGTTCTTCAGCACTCAACATTCTCATGCTCATTTCTGTTATCACCACAAATCTCTTCGCCTTGTACGCCTTCACTTACTCTCCGAAAGATCGCGAAGTCCATTCGCTCAATCGCACGCACAAGAACGTTTCTCTCATATCGGAACAAGTTTCTTTAATTCTTAGAGAGATCGATGCTTCTCAGAAGAAGCTTGCTCAGATGGAGAAGGAAATTCTTGGTTATGAAAGCATCGATCTCTCCAGATCCAATGTCGCAAACGAGCTCAAACTCTTTCTCCAGCGCCATCCTCTTCCTCTTGGTAAAGATTCGAAAAGTGGAATCACTGAAATGGTTGCATCCATCGGGCATTCGTGTGAGAAATCGATGGACCTTTTGTCGCAGTATATGAATTACAAGGTCTCTGGACCTTGTCCTGACGACTGGAGCCTTGCTCAGAAGCTGATTCTTCGCGGATGCGAGCCCTTGCCGAGGCGGAGGTGTTTGGTCAAATCTGTTCCGAAGACAGGTTTGCAACCTTTCCCTCTGTCTCTGTGGAAACCTGTAAGTGATAAGATTGTTATGTGGAGTGGACTTGGATGCAAAAATTTCCAGTGTCTGAATAGTAAGAAATTGGGCAGGGATTGTGTTGGTTGCTTTGATTTGGTTAAAGAATTTGAGAATCAGAGATTTGTCAAAGCCAAAGGGAAGAATGATTTTCCAATTGATGATGTTCTAGCTTTAACTGGTGGTGGTATCAGGATAGGTTTAGACATTGGGGGAGGATCTGGAACATTTGCTGCTAGAATGGCTGAGAGAAATGTGACCATTATTACCTCTACTTTGAACATTGATGCCCCATTCAGTGAATTCATTGCTGCAAGAGGGTTGTTTCCTCTGTTTTTGAGTATAGATCATAGATTCCCTTTCTATGACAATGTGTTTGATTTGGTTCATGTCTCTAATGGATTGGATACTGGTGGAAAGCCTGAAAAACTGGAGTTCCTCGTGTTCGATATCGATCGGATCTTAAGGGCGGGTGGATTACTTTGGCTGGATAACTTCTATTGTGCTAATGATGAGAAGAAAAAAGCTTTAACTCGCTTGATCGAGCGGTTTGGATTCAAAAAACTGAAGTGGGTCATTGGGGAGAAATCTGAATCAGGCAAATCCGAGGTCTATCTGTCTGCTGTTCTACAGAAGCCTGTAAGAGTATGATCATCAAACTAGCTTCAGCAGGAAAGGGACAAGAGGTACGAGATAATTGTTTTTTCTCATCTTTGATTATCAAAATATTGAGTGAATTTGGTAATAGCATCCTCATTACATGTTTCAAAAGTGAAATAATGAATAGCATCAATTATTCTGATTACTTGTATACTAGCTGCTATTGAGAAGGATACAGCATTAGATCAGTCACTTAGATGTTGTCTTTTTTGTTCTCAATGGAAATGCATTACTTGGAATGGAATTTGAAGCCACTTTCCTTATTACACACCCTTATGAAAGAATGTTTCGTTCTCCTTGACGTGGAATCTCATAATCTACTCCCTTCAAGGCTAGCGTCTTCACTGACACATCGTCTCGTCTAGTGTCCACCCCTTTAGGGTTCAGTCTCCTCGCTAGCACATTGCCCGGTGTCTAGCTCTAATACCATTTGTGACGGCCCAAACACCACTGCTAGCAAATATTGTCCTCTTTGAGTTTCCTCTTAAAGTTTTTAAGACGCGTATGCTAGGGAGAGACTTACACACTGTAAAAAATGTTTCGTTCTCCTCTCCAACTACGTGGGATCTCACAATTAGCCTTTTTGAATCTTATTTCGAAAGTTTGGAATACCATTAAAGATACCCATCAATGTTATGAGCTCTTCCTCGGGTAATAAAATAGAGATGGCATAGCTTGATATTCTTTTGCCATAGTCATGAATTTAGTATTAGTTGAAAAGATGAATTTAGTATGAGTGTAAGTTGATTAATAAACCAAGATCATTATGCCTAAATCATCTTAATACTTAGATTCGTGTTCGTGTGTATTTTTATGTTGGTTGATTTATATTTATAATATGAAAAAGATGCTAATTTACGAGGTATGAATTTTCATACTATTGGAAACATATTGATTTATATAGCGTATATTACTTATTGTATACCATTGAAATTATACCACCTTTTAGCTTATTTATTTTTAAAAGGAGAGTTTTAATTTTGAATATTTGAAATTTTGTAGAATAGTTAATAACATATTTAGTTCTATTTCCAATAAATTTTATAGGTGGAAGATCGAAACATTAACATTTGAGATGCTAATTATTATTTTATCGATTAAGTTTTCAAAATGGTGCTAACATTTTGTTCTACAAAATCATCCTAAAACATTAGAAAATAGCACAGAAAAAAAAAACTATTATGTAAAAAGAAAAAATGAATACCCTAAAATAGAATAATTAAATCTATTAATTAATGTAATAGAATTTTAATTAAATACAACTTATAAGAAATTATAATATAAAATAATAAATCATTATCATCTATATTTTTAAATATTAGACTTACAATTCTAAAGATTAAAAAAAATGATAAATAAAATTTTAAGGCATATTAATATATATATATATATATATATATATATATATTTTGTTTTCTAATCCACAAATTTACCCAAAAAAAACATAAAAGGTTTAAATATTAATGTATTGTTATTTCATCCTGATCTCTAATCTTATAAAATATAAATTTATTTAATTTTAGTTAATTTTTTAAAAAGCATTTTAAAGGAGAAAATAAGTCCTTCTCGGCCCTTTACTTTATTGGGGACCAGATAAATTTTTAAGAAAATAGATAAAAAAAAATCTTGAGACAACTAATTGATTCATGGTACTAATAATATGAAATTATAAATTTAGTATATGGGCTTAAATATACAATATTTTTAATTTTACTTTTATTTTTTAATTAATTAACTAACGTTCTTTTGTGTGGAATATAGAGTGATTTGAGCTACAATATTTTAATTCTCGCGGAGTGTCAAATGGTTACGAGGATTAAAGTTTTTTATTTAATATATATATATATATATATATATATATATATATATATATATATAATATATTATTTTTTGTTCATGTAATTTAACACTATTGAACGAATAAAAAAAAAAGGATGTGATATAATAAATCATGTAAAAAAAATATAAAAAAGAAAAGAAAATTAAAGAAAATGGATTTGGGCCTTTGGCAGCACAGTATGAGTCCACTTGCGTTCTTAAATTAAAAGCAAGCCTTATTGTTTCCTTCGTTTAACCCTAGCTGCCGTTCCTGCGCTGCTTCTTCTCTCTCCCTATCTATCTCTCCGCTTCAGTTTCTCCATCAAGCTGCCTGTCGGAGTAAGTTTTCTCTAATTAAGCTCTGTGATTGTTTATCGTTACTGTTTCCTCAGTGTTTATTCCGATGGTTTTCTATTTGTTGAATCTTCTGATATTATTTTGTTGATATGGAGAATGTATTTATGGATATTGTTGGTCGTTTTCTTCCATGAATATTAGGGATATTTGTTTCTTTTACTGCTTTTGGATTTTCTGTTGCGCAGTTTTTGATTGCTTCCATGATTCATTTTTCATGCTTGAATGTGTTCTGCTTGCTCGGATTCTATCATCGGTCAACTATAGCACTCGTGATATCGTTTAGTAATGGAAATATCTGACTAGTTTTTAAAGAAAATCTTAATTTATTTTCTTTGTAGTTGTCCAATGGTAGTAAGCCAATGCTGTTTGTTGTTATATGTTGAAATTACTGCATTGAAGAAGAAAATTACACAGGAGACACCTTATATTTGGGATTGTTATCATTGTTATTTTCTCTCTATGGTTTTTACGCTTTCAATTTGTATTAAACCTGATTTGCGATATTTTTCAGAAATGGATGCTGCGGTTGCGGTTGCGGTTCCGGTGGATGCAGGTCAGGAACTCACCCAGCCTCACCACGATGTGAAGCTTTTCAACCGCTGGACCTTTGATGATGTCCAGGTTACTATTTTTTTTTTTTCTCTAATGATCTGTTTGTTTACTGCCTTTTATGGATGCCACACCTACTTTTATGCAATTTCTGATGCTGGCTTTTCTCTGAGGTTTTTCTTTTTGCTGTTCCCCACACCGAAGCTTGGTTTTTAGATTTAGGAACTGTCCGATGATTGAATTCAATGTTAGTTAGGCTCGCTATGGACTTGTTAATATCTCTACTGGGATTTAAATTATTGTCCCAAAATCCTACTGTAAGGTGCAACGTGTACTATGCTAAACATTGCTACTTGTTTGTCCAATTAATTATCAAGAATCAAAGTTTTAGAGTCAAGAAATAAGTAGTCACCCTTGATGAATGATGACAGAGATGAGATGATAGACTTGTCTTTTATCAGATTATGTTTTTTTCTCCCTACTTTAGTGTTGTTTTGCTGCTTATTGTGATAATGAAGGCAATTTATGGGTTAACTTCATTTGTGATGAATTCACTGGTCAATTTTATTGTGGTCCGTACCATTTTGCTTTGATTTGGTAGGTTCAGCAAAAACTTGATACCACCCACATTTTCTAATTGTGTCTGATGGGTATGGTGTTGCAGGTTAATGACATGTCTCTGGGGGATTACATTGGAGTTGCACCTTCCAAGCATGCAACCTATGTTCCACACACTGCTGGCCGATACTCTATGAAGCGTTTCAGGAAAGCTCAATGCCCAATTGTTGAGAGACTTACAAACTCCCTCATGATGCACGGAAGAAACAATGGGAAGAAACTAATGGCTGTGAGGATTATCAAGCATGCAATGGAAATCATCCATCTACTAACTGATCTTAATCCTATTCAAGTTATCGTCGACGCTGTTGTCAACAGGTATGCGTTAGTGGTGCACTGACTTTCACCGTAGAAGTGTTTTATTTGTTTGGCTTATCAGTCCGTTATGATTTGGCAGTGGTCCACGTGAAGACGCTACACGAATTGGTTCGGCTGGTGTTGTTAGGCGTCAAGCTGTGGATATCTCCCCTCTGCGACGTGTGAATCAAGCAATATACCTTCTCACAACCGGTGCTCGTGAAGCTGCCTTTAGAAACATCAAGACAATTGCCGAATGTTTGGCTGATGAACTCATCAACGCTGCTAAGGGCTCATCAAACAGGTAAATATTATAGAATCCCACACTAAGTTCTCATTTATTCTTCTGTACAAGATGACATTGTGTTCTTCTGTTCTTGCAGCTACGCTATCAAGAAAAAGGATGAGATTGAGAGAGTTGCGAAGGCCAACCGTTAATGGAATAGAGAGAGAGATCAATGGTACAACAGGAGTTTTGTTTTGTTGTTCTTTATTAAAGTTTCTATGGACATGGTGTTGTTTTGTTGTGAATGTTCTTATTTTATTTTTCTAGTTGCTAGAATCATTTAATACTTAATTAAGGTTTAAGAGTTTTGATATGGATGAGATATTAGTTTATATTTAATTTTGGATAAATTGCTTTGCATTTTAACCACATTGAATGTGATTCTCTCTCTACTATAGTTTCTTTTTAATAATAAATCTTAGGTTTTTTTGGTGGGTTATTAGTAATTTAATGTTGTGTTGAATTGAATTTAAATTTAGATTTCCATATTGTAGCAGTAAGTTTTTTTTACCGACCAAATGAATTTTTACATCACCTTTTTATTACCTTTGGAATATCTTTGTAAATAAAGTCGAAATTTTAGTTTGTTTTTTTTTTAAATTCAAGAATAAAATGAGTTAAAATTTTTATTGATTTAAATACTGGTTTTAATTAAACGACCTGGAATATTAAAAATGATTTTAAAGTGATTAATTTATTCACGTTTGTAATAAATGCAATTGTTTTTAAATGAAATGAAATTAAACTAAAGTTTATGGTAAATTGAAATAATTAAATCACTTGCGCAAAATATTTTTTTTTTTATATATAATTTGTCTCCAAATTTTTTAATTTCTATTAAATAGATTTTTTTTACTGATAAATCTCTTTTTTATCTTTTAATTTTCTCTAGTAATATGGATATATTTTAAAATTGGTAAGATGAATATTAATGATGTTTTTAAAATTGTGTATTAAACACAAAATTAAAAGTTTGTAAATTTATTATTACCGAACTTATAATTTAACCAATATCTTATTTAAAATATTTCTTAAAGTAAAATATTTTTAGGAAAAAATATTTTACAAAAAATGCTTAAACTTCAAGATATTTCAAATCCATCCCAAAGTTGTAACTTTAACATTCTCAATTATAAACATCTAAATTTAGCCAATTATTTATTTTTTTCTAAAAGCAATTTAGATTTCAAACTAATATTTAAATTTTATAGTATTTACTAAATATATTTAATTATTTAATAAAGTAGACTTTTGGGTCTTATTATATTACATGTTCATATTATATATATGATTGTCCAAAACTCCAAAACACATGGTCGTTTGGTGGATTACGTCGATATAAACTAAACGGAAAGCTTCGAATACTCTTATTTTAGATTCGATAATGACAACTTTTTTTTTTTTTTAGTTAAAATTTAAATGCATGTATAAAAATATATTTTTTATCATATGCAAATGTTTGCACATTGAATATACTTTTTGTCCTATTCTTATTTTATTTCTATTTTTTTTACACTTGTATACATTATGGAAGACAAGTCTCGAGTATGTTTCAAGATTCCTTCAACTACGATGTATAATTTCTAGGGTTGTGTTAGGTATCGTGGTTGTTAGTAATGTGACATAAACGATTAGTAGTTAACAAAAGCTTATACGTATATGATTAGCATACACATAAAATGAATGTCCTAGGACTTAGTTTGATGAATTGTATGTTGTATGATTAGTATGCGTTACTACAACAATTAACCTGTAGGTTATGGAGACTGTCAGCCGTGTGATGAATGATATGGACGTCAATCATGTGAATTATGAGTATTGTTTTTTGTATCGTGGGACCTTATGTATTTTGTGTGACTGTCTCAATCATAGGTTACTCTCCTAGTCACAATTCATATGTATATATAATATGGTTTACGTTTTGTGTATCTATATTTTCGTGGGTTTCAATTGTGTAAGGGACGTATGCTCATAGTTAGGCAAAAGGAAGACGGTAAATATGCTAGACTAGTAGGTCAAAGTACACACACATCGGATTCGCGTCGAGAATAAAAAGTAATGCACCTCTAATTATATCCGACACATAAGTGAAGCGGAGTCGGAGTCGGTGATAACTACAACTATATTATTCGTCTAAAAATCAAAACTTAATTTATTAATTAAAAGAAAAGTCAAAAAATCAGCAAAAGAGGTATTTAGTTTACTACTTTTTCACTATTTTCAAAATTAAAATCTTTTGAAACGAGAAATTTACGGATAGTTAAATAAACAGATATTTAGTCTATCACGTGCATCCGCACGTGGTTCTCACGTGATGCAAAGTCATCAGTTTAAAAACCTCGTGTCAATTTCTGAATGGCGAACTTATATTATACCATATATCGTATCTGCAGCGGAACTTCAGGTCGCCGCCATTTAAATTCCCATTTTACCCTCGGCTTTTTCTTTATTGACCATCCACGTCCCTTCCTCACAAAGTAAAATTACAGGCTATTTTTCATTATTTATTTATTTATTTATTTATTTATTTTTATGAACCAGCTCTCTCTCTCTCTCTCTCTCTCTCTCTCTCTTTCTCTCTCTCTCTCTCTCCCTCGCTCGCTCGCTCGCTCGAGTGTTGCAGGATTTTTTTTTTTTTCTTTTTGGCCTTCGTTTCTCTCTTACTGTTTCAAGTTATACGTGTTTTGCTTGTTCTGTGATTCATCGATCGGACTGTCATCTTCTCTCCGTCAATGACTATGATGACTCCTCCACCTCTTGATGTAATTTAGCTAATCTAATTCAGTTTCTGTTCTTGTTTTTTTTTGTTTTGTTTTTCGTCCTCGTCGTCGTCTTTTGATTGTTTGTCTGTTTGTTTTGGTGTCATTTGCTGTTCTTTGAATTTTGATCTTAGGGATTTGATTTTGGTTCGGACGTCAAATTGAGTTGAGAATTCAAGAACTTGGTTTATTAGATTGCTAGAGCTTTAGGGTTTCGATTCAGTCTTTGTGGGCTTGAGTTTCATCGTTTGGAAGATCTGATTTGCGTGTTTTGATTTGCAGCAAGAAGATGAGGGGATGCTTGTACCGCATTCGGATGTAGTGGAGGGTCCTCAGCCGATGGAAGGTTTATATTTAGCCTGCTTGACTAGTCTACTATTTGAATTTTATGATCTTTTTAGTTCCCTATGGTTTTGAAGTTAATGCGTTTACAATTCACTGGAAGAGGGGATGTTTAGGGTTTTTTTATTTTTTATTTTATTTTTTTTGTGGTGTGACTTCAGTTTCATCATGTGATGATCCCATTTTGTGTTGAGGCATTGATCTGTTTTTTTTACATTTTCGCGATTGGTTTATGTCAGCTCAAGTGGAGCCTTCTGGCGCCGTGGAGAACCAGCAAGTGGAGGACCCCCCACCCATAAAATTCACATGGAGAATAGAGAACTTCTCTAGGTTAAACATGAAAAAGTATTATTCTGATACGTTTTCAGTTGGCGGATATAAATGGTACGTTCTTTATTTCATTTTCATTTGCGAGATTGTAATTTGGGCCATTTAGTGCTGTAGCTAGTAGTTGATTTGAGTTTGTTGGTTTCATCAGGCGGATATTAGTTTTTCCAAAGGGAAACAACGTGGACCACCTGTCAATGTATTTGGATGTTGCAGACTCTGCAACATTGCCGTATGGTTGGAGTAGATATTCGCAATTCAGCTTGGCTGTGGTTAATCAGGTCCATAAAAAATATTCAATACGGAAGGGTAAGTACTTTAATCGCTTGTAAGGGAAATATTTTAATCACTTGTCGATTGATATGTTGAGTATTAGATGAAAACTAGCACTACAAAAATATTTGTGTTTTTCAGACTCTCTCTTTCCCCCCTTTTTGAAGCATGGGCAATTAGCTTTCATATGTTTTCTCCCACTTTTCCCAAATGGTTCACTAAGTTTTATACTTCTTTATTTGTTTCAAGTTCACTAATATAGAAAATGATACTAAATGTCCAACATGATCGTCGAAGTTATTGGAGAAAGAAAAAATCTTTCAAATCACAGTTTTAGAGAAAAAAAAGAATGTACCAAATACAGAGAAGATAAGAAATAAAACGAATGTATAACAACTTACAAGCAAAGATTCCAGAAGGATCTGTACTCTATAGGACAACACAATGATTACTGTACATGGGAAGAAGTTGACAGTTTGAATAATAGATATGAGTGGAACTAATTCATCAATCTCACAATCAATAAAGGTTTTTCGATATGAAAATCAAAATGGAATCTTCTCCAAGTCCAAATAAGTCAGGAAATTTTTGGAAAGGGCTTCAAAATAAAGAAGGGAAATTGTGATGAAAGGTAGTAGCCTCCTTAGAGTTCTCAGACAACATTGGATCACCTTTTATGAGTTATGAATGGTGTCCAATGACCCTGATTAGGACTTAGGAGTACCTTATGCCTCAAGATTCAAAGGAATAATGCCAGAACTATTTTGATAGAAGTAAAATATTTTACACCTTTTATTCCCAATGGACCACCCCCCTCAGATGGCTCGGTACAATACTTCATTAGCTAAATGCCAGTCACTTCTCTCCTCAACCACCTCCCGCAGAAAATTTCTCATACTCTTGGGCCAACTTCACTTTAACCTGTGTTTGGATTTTCAAAAGAGATGGAAAGTACTGTGAAATTTCATGTTTGGATATCAATATGACAAAAGACAATAGTTGTTAATACTGATTTGAGGTCTACACAAAGGCCTTCTTCCTTGTAAGTTTGTTGTATTCCTTGTAAGATTGAATGGTATGTTTTTTTGCGGGGAGGAACAATTTCTTTGATAGAATGAAATAAAAAAGATTTAAACACTCCTAGCCACAAAAAGTTGTATTACGTGAAAGATCTCCAATTGATAATTAAAGGGCGAAAGACTTTAATATGAAAAAGGATGTTTACATTTACATCAATGGAGTGAATTAAAGACAACCAAATCTATGAAAGTTAAAAAATTGGTGACCATATCTCTGAAAATTCGGCCATTTCTCTCACACCAAAGAGACCAAGACAAGCTAACCGTAAAATCTTCTTTGGACCATGAAAAGGATGACCACAAAAATCAAAGCTAAGAGATCAAAAAGATTATTAGTTCAAGCCATACTCCAACCAAAAGTTTCCGGCATACAAGTCCAACAACCATAAGCAAAGGAACAGCAAACAATGGGTTCTGCTGGAGTCTTGTTGTTGGACAAGCACACGAGAAGGAGATATGGCACATTGCAGCATTTTTCGTTGTAAACAATCAACAGTATTAACACTTCCCATGACTAGGTTCCCTCAAAGAAGCCTTTATTTTCTTTGGATAGACATCTTGATAAAGAACAGAGTAAAAGTTGTTAGAAGTTGGACCATTGGATTGAATCAGATCTGCCATCAAAGAACTTTCAGTAAAAGACTTTGAAGGATCAAGAGGCCAAATCTAAGAATCATGTGAGCTCCTCGAGGGTACCAATTGGTTACTTGTACTTTAATTCTTTAAAAAAAACTTTGAGGATGATTGAATGGTATTTAAAAGTTTTCTGTTTGTGTTTATTTTGTATATTTATGACATAACTACTTGGTTACTTCTCCTTTCATTTTCTAAAAAGCATGTATTCATCTTTCCAGAGGAAGATTTAAAAATTGTGTTATTTATGATTTGCTTTCTTTTTTCTTTTAGATTGACTTTCCTTTGGGTCAAAACTGTTTATGTTTATTCCCCTACAATTTCCTATTATATAAAAGCATGTATTCATCTTTTCAGAGGAAGATTTAAAAATTGCATTATTTATGATTTTTTTTTCTTTTAGATTGACTTCTCTTTGGACCAAATCTATTTATGTTTATTTCCCCACAATTTCGTATTATATATTGGCTGAAGATTACTACTTCATAGAAATAAATTATTTGCCTCTTGGCTAGTGGAGATTACTTTTATTTTAAGTGTTTCTTGTTTGCTATTAATTATGTGGTCCACATTTAGCAAGAAAGTAAGAGAACTAGTGTTTTCAAGAGGCCTGACACTTAAATTAGTTAACATCCCGTTTTTTATTTCATCGATTTTTTTGCTTCAATTGGTTGCGATTTTGATGCGTTTGTTAACTGATCAGAAGCCTGATATCCTATTTAGGATCTTGCTTTTAACTGAAGAAATTTAGTGCATGAAGGAAAAGTGGGACCACATGTTTATGCGAACTTTATTGTTTGGGATTAAGCAATGATATATTTTTCTCTTCATGTCTAACTATGCAGACACAAAGCACCAATTCAATGCTAGAGAAAGTGATTGGGGTTTTACATCATTCATGCCTCTTAGTGATCTTTATGATCCTAGTCGAGGGTACCTTGTAAATGACACATGTGTTGTTGAAGCTGAGGTTCTGGTTCGTAAAGTTCTTGATTACTGGTCATATGATTCCAAGAAAGAAACTGGATTCGTGGGTCTTAAGAACCAAGGGGCAACTTGTTACATGAATTCTCTTCTTCAGACACTTTACCATATACCTTACTTCAGAAAGGTATGAAAACGTTCCATAGTTCCTTTATTTGTCTTATGGCGGGTTTCTTAATTTCTGAGTCTGTATATCCAGGCTGTTTACCATATGCCGACAACTGAGAATGACATGCCTTCTGGAAGCATCCCTTTGGCTCTTCAAAGTTTGTTCTATAAACTTCAATTTAATGCCAGCAGTGTTGCGACTAAAGAACTTACCAAATCTTTTGGATGGGATACATATGATTCTTTTATGCAACATGATGTGCAAGAACTCAATAGGGTTTTGTGTGAAAAGCTTGAAGATAAAATGAAGGTATGGTACATGATACTGGAATTTGCTTCTTTGATGAATGCTTATAAAATATAGACAATCCTATATGCATTGACTTGGCCCAATATCTTTTGACATGACTCGTGTGCATGTTATTATGTTTATCTTTTTCTTTTACAATTATTCTTTTGGTCCAGGGAACTGTTGTGGAGGGGACAATACAGCAGTTATTTGAGGGGCATCACATGAATTACATTGAATGTATTAATGTTGACTACAAATCTACGAGAAAGGAGTCATTTTATGGTACTTCTGGTTTGAAAACCACTATTTGAAATTTTTAATTGATTTAAGTTTGTTTAGCTGGATTTTTCTTTGGGTGGATTTGGCAGATCTCCAGCTTGATGTGAAAGGTTGTAATGATGTCTATGCATCTTTTGATAAGTATGTGGAAGTTGAACGTCTTGAGGGTGATAACAAGTATCATGCAGAAGAGCATGGCTTGCAGGTTCGTACTGTAGATAATTTTAAGGACTTTGTGTTAGGATAAGTAGGACCTGATGTTATTCTCTTTCTTATTTCTGGTGTTGTTTCTAATGAAAGCATAGCTATTTTCATTCATTTATGTGTCTTTTTTAAAATCATTTACGTTTAATATCTGAAAAGTTGGCAACCTATCAATTGGGTATGTGTGGCTCATTTGCTCTCCGGATAATTGTCCAGATTTTATTGTTTGTTTTTTGCTTACATCCTTATAATTTCTATTTTTGTGTTTTTTGTTTATAGGAACCACTAGGTGGGGAAAACCCATTCTTGTTTTCCCTTTCCCTTTTCTTTTCTTTTTCCTTCTCCTTTTCTTTTTGGTTTATAGGAATTACTAGGTGGGGAAACACCCATTCTTATGTAGCCTTTGAATTATCTAGAATTCAATTGGTTTATGATATAAACTTAGTTTTGCAAACAACCACATGAAAAAAAGTTTAAACTGAAATCCTTCTTGAATCTAGTATTCTAGAAATGTGGGACAGTTCAACTTTTTGAGCTATCTGAGGAAGTAATTCTTTTAATTTACTTTTCCTGCATGAATTAATGTTTGTTTCAGGAAGCTAAGAAGGGTGTCTTGTTTATTGACTTCCCTCCAGTCCTCCAACTTCAGCTGAAGAGGTTTGAATATGATTTTATGCGGGACACAATGGTGAAGGTCAGTAATGGAAACATACCATGGCATGGTTTAGCATTAATTACTCTTGCATACATCCATTCTCTATATCTTAGTAGCTCTCGTGTATTGTTTTGATGGTGGAGATACTTGGATTTGAATGCTGATAATTTTTTTTAATCAATATGTTATTATTTTCTTCATTTGTTTTCATTTCTTCTACAGGGCTGAATAACAATTAATAATTATTGTATATCTCCATAGTTTTCTTTCTACTTTTATTTGTATATTATTTTATAAGAAACAAGAACTTGAAATGAAAAAGAGGAAGCTATCTTATAGGACATCACTCCTCAACTTATGTTGGAGTCAACTTGGAAATCAATGAGCGTACTTTGAATTACTATGACTATGGGTTGAGAATTTGAATTTGCTGACCTTTCTCAGGCTTAAACCTATATAAATTTCCGGAATTTGGTTTTTGCTCTCTCTTGAATAGGATTCCAAAGTCTTGGAAGTGGTGATGCCCTCTTTGAACGGTTTGGAGTGTTAACATCAAAATTAGTAGACGTTTCAACAAAGGGTCCTGGCCTTGACAATGCTTGGAAGTGTAACTTTAGAATGGGTCTTCCCCTCCCTCTCCTATCTGCCAACTCGCTAATGATACCATGATACCCCTGGTCCCTCTTTTCCCCAGCACACTCAATGACCATTTTGTAGCCCTGCCCTCTACAATAAACCAGAGGACTGATTGTGATCTTTGTTGCATCAACTTTCTTGAACCAAACGAGGGTTTCCATCTGTTGAGAAGAATCAAGCCCACTTTCACTGTCTCCCTTACGCTTCAACAACGTTCGAAAGTCAATGTCATGTCAATTATTTATTTGTTCATACCAAGCGTTTTTTTTCCAAGGGAAACATAGTTTTAAAGCCTCATAAGTAATATGAGGTGGTGAATAGGGTGCAAAAATTTGAGATTAAGGCTCATCTGTGAAGGAACCTTCTGTTTGAAACTTGTTGGATTTATGGGCCCAACCTACTGGTGGGCCCGTTCAGAGAACTTATGGAGGGAAAAGACAATTGGGTTGACTGACATGATGTGTTTTGATTGGATCTGCAATATACAGTCAATTATTTTTCTTTCTTTTCTCGTCTCTCTTTTTCCTATGTATGTAGGAATGTTGGTCTCTTATATCAAATTTTCTTTCAGCTGTTTTGCATCAGACAACATTTTAAAGTGATTTTGACTTGCAGATAAATGACCGCTATGAGTTTCCTCTTCAACTAGACCTTGATAGGGAGAATGGAAAGTATCTATCGCCTGAAGCAGATAGGAGCGTTCGCAACCTTTACACACTTCATAGGTATAGCCATGGTAGTGCTTTGTGTTGGGAGTTTTTAAAGAAGATGTTTCTGGTGATCAACTTTTCAATATGAGCCTTGTTCTTTGTATTTCTGTAGATTTATTTTCTTATTTCCGGATTCATTTTTCCTGGAAAATTTCATAATGAATTATTAATTTTATATTACTAAGAAACACAATTTGAACAAAATAACCCCTTTCTGGTGTGAAAGTAAATCTTCCACAGCAAAAAACGCGAGTACTAAGATAGGATGAGCATAATCTAACTCTTAAAGAAAACTTCCCAACAAGAATTAATATTAAATGAAGAGTAATTGCAAAGTTCTTTGGACAGAGAACCACAAAACTACATTTAGTTTTACAAGATCAAACCTTTTCTCGTGAATAAGCTTGTGCTTTCAAATAAGCATCAGTTTCTTTCTGTCTAAATACTCTGCACAATTTACTTGACCACTTTCATCTATGGAATTTTTGCGTTCCTCTTTGAGTCATGATCTCAGAGAAGATCGGAAAATATTCTTTTACAGCCTTCCAATGAAGAACCCCAAAGCCTTTCATATAAAGCCAATAGATTTCTGCTCTAGGGGCATGAAAGAATTAGCTGGCTGAAGATCCATCAGGCACAACACACAGCAGCTTGGACTTAGATTCCGAGGACAGATTTTGTCCCTTTGACCCCTCCCTCTTCATTTATGGAGCATCCAAAAACTAAACTCATACTGTCAAGCTTTAACCGTTTCCATGCATGTACATCTTAAAGGAGCAATGATTTCCTTGCTGCTTTTAATGGCTTCAACGGATGGATGTGGTCTACTTGAATTTATTTATGTTCCATATTTTGTTCCTGTTATGTTTAGTTTTCTTCATATAGTTGTACCGAATTTTAAAATGTGAAGAATCAACCTCTAACTTGTTTTAATTTTCTGATGCAGTGTGTTGGTACATAGTGGTGGTGTCCATGGTGGGCATTATTATGCTTTTATCAGGCCAACCTTATCTGATCAGTGGTATGCATGATTTTTTTTTTCTTTTTTTTAATGAAAAATCCATTGACGAATGAAATGAAAAAGGAAGTCAAGTATCACTCACAATCACGAATAGGTGGATTATGAGAAAAAGGAGTAAAAAAAAAACAATATTTACATTACACCAATAAAGAGAATTAAAAATGAGCAAATCCATAAAACTATCAAAGGTGTAATGTTGATTATTGAAAATCTGCCAATATTCCTGAATCACCAAAGAGTCCAAAGGAACATTCGATTGAAAGCAACCTTATTTGATCAGTTGTATGCATGATTTTCATAGAAAAATTTCAGACATTTCCTTTGTCACTCAAATGTGTACTGTTTCTTCGCAGACATATATGTGGGTACATTTAGTCTGGCTCCTTTTATTTGGGTTGTATTTTATGTACTCCCCTTGTATTCTTTCACTCATTCTTCTTGCCAATTTGACATTTCATAAGAAAAGAAAAAATGGGCCCTTGCACATATGTACATGGTAAATGTATGTGGAAGAGTGCACACAGATGTTATTTGCTCATACTTGTCCAGTTATTATGAGTAATAATTATCTGTATGTTTTGTCCATGATTAGGTCCTATTTCAAAATCCATTAACCATGGCATGTAAATTTCCTCTCCCTTTAGAGGGGATTTCTCTTACTCTTCTTTAACGACGGTTTGTTTATCCTTGTATCGGTACAAGATTTTCTGAGGATAGGGTAGAGGTCCCATGGGTATATATGAGAATGACAATGATATGGGATTATATTATATTATATTATGTTTTTAGTTAGTCATTAGGTTTGGGTTAATTTGTTTTTATTGTTTGTTAGTTTGTATTTAGCGCCTGAACACTCGGCGGATATTTTAAAAAATTGTATTTTAGCTTTATTTTTTGACTATTTATTTTGAGGAATTTTAATCACAATGTCTATTTACTGAGAATGATTCCTTCTTGAGTTTCTCGACTTTGTACTTTTAACATGCCTATAATGCATACCATGAGTACTATTTTGTTACGTAAGTTATTTGGTTCAAGTTTCATTAATTTATTTTAGGTACAAATTTGATGATGAGCGTGTGACAAAAGAAGATACGAAGAGAGCATTAGAAGAGCAATATGGTGGCGAGGAAGAGGTGATGTAACTTTCTTAATGAACCTGTCTCGCTTTCCCCTTAATTAAGTTCTTTGCTTGTTTGTCCAATTTATATTAACTTGGTTTTGTTCCACACTCCAATTTTTACTTTGTTTGACAGTTGCCCCAGACCAACCCTGGCTTCAACAACACTCCCTTCAAGTTCACCAAATATTCAAATGCATACATGCTTGTGTACATCCGTGAAAGTGACAAGGACAAAATAATTTGCAATGTGGATGAGAAAGACATAGCCGAACACCTTAGGGTAATTTTAGTTATTCTGACTATTTCTTTGTGACTAATGACTTCTAATAAAGTGTGGAAATATGTGGAAGCCAGCTGACTTTTCTCATCATCATACAGATAAGGTTAAAGAAAGAGCAAGAGGAGAAGGAAGACAAGAGGAGATATAAAGCGCAGGCCCATCTCTATGCTATTATCAAGGTTGTAGCTTCTCACTCTATTTCACGTTGGCAATATATATCATCCAAGGGTTGGGCCTATAATAAACGAGGCTGAACTGTGAAATAAGATACTTCTCAATTCATGAGGTCAAGACTCTGTGTCCACCTAAATGGGAATTTAATGTCTTAACAATTGGTTAAGATTGGAATTTATAGCATGAGCACCCATAGATATGAATTTTGAATTTCTATTTTTTTTCTGGTAGTTTATTATGGATCATGGTGGTATCTGAACAACTTGTGCCTGATCGAATTGATTATGCTGGTAGGTAGCACGAGATGTGGACCTTCAAGAACAAATAGGAAAGGACATATATTTCGATCTGGTTGATCATGACAAAGTTCACAGTTTTCGTATTCAGAAACAGATACCGTTTAATCTTTTCAAGGTACACTGTCTTTTAAAAACTGACATTAGTCGGGAAACCTCAATGTTTCGTATGACTCCTCCTAGCTTTTTAAACTCTCTTCCATATTGATTGTTCAATGTTGTCTTCCCTTAATTTGTTCTCATTTATTTTGAGAGAGAAATATAATTGTGTTTATGGCTTTCATTCCTCTATTCAGATGATGGTCTTTGTTTTGACATCTTTGGTATTCCATGCTCAAAAACTAGTTCTTCAAGTCTATTACTTATAACGCCTTGTGTGGAGTTCTCACTCCAAGTTTGTCTGTTCATTTTTGTAATTATTACCTTCTTTGTTTAATTGTTTTGTCTTTGTACATTTTAACCTGTTTTTTTTTTTTTATTATTATTATTATTATTATTTTTATTTCTTCACTTGGTGAAAGATCAGGCTCTTTTGTTTGGTATTAATCATGCCTTTCATGCTTATATAATTTTGTTTTTTCCTCAAGGAATGTTTGAGGATAAGGAAGATGTCGAGAACATTGATTTGATTCAGCTAAATTCCAAGGCTTCATAATGGTGTTTTATGCAAGCTATTTATTGTGAAGCCTTGAACTAATTGGGATCAGTTTCTATAGTGTTTTATTAATTGTGCTTGTACGGTATTTTAATTGAGTTCTTTATGGTGTTTATCCAAGGTTATCTTTCAATTTCTATTCTAATGATATTTTATTAATTGAGATGCTTTCTTGTCTTATCTCTAGTGTTTTTCTATGTTCTTTTTACTTCTTTTGGAGTTTGTATTCTTTGAATACTTTTGTTCCTTTTCTTTATTTCGATGAATTAGTTTGTTTCTTGTTAAAAAAAAAAAATGACAATTTTTCCTTTTCCAATTTGATTTGTGGTGGTGTGCAGGAGGAGGTTGCAAAGGAGTTTGGCATACCAGTGCAATTTCAGCGGTATTGGATTTGGGCAAAGCGACAAAATCACACGTATCGTCCTAATCGGCCATTAACTCTGCAAGAAGAATCACAATCTGTAATAATTTCCTCTATTCTTATATTCTTTTGCAATGTCCCAGAATTCTATTTAGTAGGCACAAGCACAATGCTTGTCTTTTTTTTGTCATAGGACGATTCATTTGTCATTTTCATTATCTTGAAATCACTGTTCAGTATCTTATGTTTTGGTTTTTCTTTTCTTATTATGTTTTTAATGTATTGATAATTAATAAGAAAATGAATTCCAGGGTTATTGTACATGCCAGCATCTAGTTGTGATATGAATTATAACGTCCAAACATTGTTTCTCTGATCCTATGTATTATAATATTTTAAAATTATAGTTTCTTTTAATTAATTCTTTCTCTTGAGGGCTTATTGGTCGTTAAACTCCAATTCTCTTAAACTTTGGTTTTTTTGTTATCAATATGGGGAACAGATAGATTATACACTCTTTTTCATGTCACCATCATGCTATTTGCTACTGATAGATTGACATTTTAATGCCTGTACATCTCATACTTTCTTGGATTTGCCTGCAATTCTTGCTGTAGCTGGCCATTATGATTTGCTGATGGTTCTGGTCTAACATGCAGTTCAGGCTAATGGGTAAATTTGACTTTTCAGGTTGGGCAGTTGAGGGAAGCATCCAACAAAGCTAGTAACGCAGAACTGAAGTTGTTTTTGGAAGTGGAGTTCGGATTGGTAACAGTTCTTATATTGATTTTTTTTTTTTTTTTTTTTGGGGGGGGGGGGGGGGGGGGGGGGGGGGGGGGGGGGGGGG
>NW_019272041.1:2517965-2521151 GCF_002738345.1 Cucurbita maxima
GGGGGGGGGGGGGGTGGGTGTTGGGTACCTGATATCTCATCTTTAAACCCATTGTTCAGGTACTTTTAGTTTGATTTAGCTGCAATCATGACCCATATTATTTAGTACTTGTAATATTTGCTGTATACGCAGCACAGATATTACATGCGTACAAGTTTGTTTGTGGTAATGTTAATTGGAAAGTACACCATGTTAGTTTTTTTTTTTTAAAAAAAATTATAAAATGGTTATAAAATATCCATGTGCTTAGCTAAATTTATTAATCATTTCTCAGTTTCTTATTGAAACAAAATTACAAAAAAGTATTACTCATGGAATAAGTTTGTTTTAGTTACTAAGAAGAATTATAACAATTAATGTAATAGTATTTATAGATCTTTCATACTGCAAAGTGTTCTAAGTTATTCTTGGTTGTGAGGCTACAGTTTCAGATTTTAGTAACTACATGTATACATGGATGTAACTTGTAGTTTTCCTATTATATTAATAACATCAGTCCTGCAATCATAAAGTCAGACAATTTCGATTGGGGTGGGGGTAGGATGGAGACACCTGCGTGCACATTGTATGCATAATAATATCATGCAATCCCTGCAATAATTTGATTTCATGCTTCAGGATCTGCATCCTATTGTTCCACCTGAAAAAAATAAAGACGATATTCTGCTTTTCTTCAAGCTTTATGACCCCGAGAAAGTGGAGCTAAGGTATATGATATGTCTTCCCGTGAGTGAATCATTGTTAACTTCTGATTCTGGATAATGACATATTTCCTTTTTTCTTTTTTCTTTTTTCTTTTTTTTGCCGTGCCAGATATGTAGGTAGGCTTTTTGTGAAGAGTTCAACGAAGCCTATTGAAATTTTGGAAAAACTAAATAAAATGGCAGGCTTTGATCCTGCTCAAGAGATTGAACTTTTTGAGGTATGTTTATGATATGTTTTGCCTTTTCTTTCCTCAATTGTTTTTGTTCCAAGTGACCACATTCATCTATAAATCATTCTTAGAAGTTCATTTGTTGATCTTCAGGAAATAAAGTTTGAACCTTGTGTCATGTGTGAACATCTAGATAAAAGGACTTCATTTCGACTAAGTCAGGTAGGTATTTGCTTATTGCCCATATGATTGTGTTTGTGCATATCAATGCCACTTATCTGTCATCTCTTTGTTTTTTGCAGATTGAGGATGGGGATATTATTTGCTTTCAGAAATCCCCTATAAGTGAAGAATGCAGATACCCCGATGTTCCTTCATTTTTGGAGTACGTACATAATCGTCAGGTACAAATCCGGAAACGGCTGGCATTGCTACTATATTATGGTTATTGCACTAGGGTTTTTCATTTTGTTATGAACGTCACACCCTTAACTCAGGTTGCTTGTCTTGTAGGATTAGAAAAACGGGACGCAACATTTTGGCACATATTAGACATGCAAATCAGATTTTTTGGAATATAGGAAAATTTACCGTGGTTGTGTTTAATGACAATGAAATCATACTCATTGGGGAAAGCTATTAAATCTGGAGTAGTAGGACCCATTGTGGTAGTGAGAACTTTTTATCTGTACTATGTTAAAAGGCACTTGAAGTTCTTTTTTTTTTTTTTTTTTTTTATAATAATTTTCTTTCAAGCCCGTCTTATTTATAAGGTTTATTATAACCAACAAGGATGATCTTTTTAAAGCACCTTGTTACGATATAGGCAGATTTTAAATAATTAACCATAACTGGATTTCATTTTGATTAATTCTCACTATAGGCTGAATCCTTACCAAGTGTTGAAATGTTTATGCCAATCTTATATTACTGTTGCTGGTGCTGCATTTGTTTGTCTATATCAGCTATGTGTAACAGTAGTTGCTTGAGATTGACTGGTAAAATGATAGTGATACACATTGGATGATGCCTGTATGTGGTGTTCTGCATTCCAGGTTGTTCATTTTCGAACTCTAGAGAGACCCAAGGAGGACGATTTTTGCTTAGAGCTGTAAGTATTTCCTGAAATTTTATAGGTTCAATTGAGATTTGTCAAAGTTGATACGGTTCAATGTGCGTAACTTCTCTTTCTATAGGTCAAAAAATCACACTTATGATGAAGTGGCAGAAAAGGTAGCACAACGAATTGGACTGGAGGATTCGTCCAAAATCAGATTGACTGCACATAACTGCTATTCTCAGCAACCTAAGCCACAGCCTATTAAATATCGAGGGGTAGATCATTTGTCAGATATGTTGGTACATTATAACCAGGTAGCTTTTTCTGGATTTTAATACCATACTCACTCTTGTGTGCCTAATTGCATGATTTGGAGCTGAATTTTGCGCTATATGTTTACAGATATCTGATATATTGTATTTTGAAGTCTTGGACATTCCCCTACCAGAACTACAGGGTCTGAAAAATCTGAAGGTTGCTTTTCATCATGCCACAAAAGATGAGGTGCTAATTGTTTGTTGCACAATTTTCCCCTTTCGGATCGTCATCATGCTTTGACCAATTTGTTTACATTGTTTCAGGTGGTTATTCACAATATTAGATTACCTAAACAGAGTACCGTTGGTGATGTTATTAATTTACTTAAAACAAAGGTATGGATTATCTTCTTTCAATTATTACTTGTAGAAGCATGATGATCAAAGTTTTGATTGGGGGGAAACAATGTCTAGTTATTCTCTGATATTATTCCTTGGTTCATTTACAATCCTTCACATTGGCCAGTGATGTTATTTTAGTACACCTGAAACAGGTTGAGTTATCTCATCCAGATGCAGAACTAAGATTACTTGAAGTTTTCTATCATAAGATCTATAAGGTAATGATTATCTAAACTTGGAATTTGAAAGTTCCCTTGGATTGAGTTCTGATGAGATCTTCACCTGCTTTTTAACGAACGCTCTGAATAAATATTTTATGCTATTTTCATGTAATTAGTCTGAAGTTGATGTTGATGTTTAGGGCGTGATATTGTTTTTCCTATGCTTTTAATGCTAACTGTGGTTCCTTTTCCCAGATTTTTCCACACAATGAAAGAATTGAGAATATAAATGACCAATACTGGACACTACGTGTGGAGGAGGTAAATGTTTCCATCTGATCAATAAATTATTAATTATAGTTTTTTTTTTTTTTTTTTTTTTTTTTTTTTTTTTTTTTTTTTTTTTTTTTTTTTTTTTTTTTTTTTTTTTTT
>NW_019272041.1:2521491-2528667 GCF_002738345.1 Cucurbita maxima
TTTTTTTTTTTTTTTTTTTTTTTTTTTTTTTTTTTGCCCATATTGTCTGATGTCATGGTTTGGAGAGTATGAAATTGGACAGTTTGTTAGTAGTGCTAAACTTGTTGCTAACCTTATATTATTTCTGATGAAAATATCAGATTCCCGAAGAGGAGAAAAACCTTGGTCCTCAGGATCGTTTGATTCATGTGTACCACTTCAGCAAAGAGACAGCCCAAAACCAAATGGTATGGAATTTATATTCATCTTGAGTTTTCTGAAATTGCTTCCAGCAATTTGATTATCATGACTTCTTAAAGCTTTCTTGTATCATATTGTTTAAAATACATTATTTATTCAACAGCAAGTACAAAATTTTGGAGAACCCTTTTTCTTGGTCATTCATGAAGGTGAGACCTTGGCTGATGTGAAAGTTCGCATACAGAAGAAACTTCAAGTTCCAGATGAAGAGTTCTCCAAGGTAGCCTCTTCAACCTTCATTCTGCTGTGGAAATGCTTTTTCTTTCCCTAATGCAAATTATTTTAGAACCATAATGCTATTTTCTTTTCCAACTTTATTTCATCAGTGGAAATTTGCATTCTTCTCTTTGGGGCGGCCTGAATATCTGCAGGAATCTGACATCGTCTCCAATCGTTTTCAGGTACTTTCTGCTTTAACTGTAATTTTTGTAAGTTTTGTTCTCAATTGTTTTAGTTGAGTTACCCTTCAAGATTTGGATTAAGAACTGTTATTCTTGGTATTGACTTGATCACTTTTATTTGTTGTCTAACTTAATGAACTGATTGTAATGAATCTGTACAAATAAACAATACAGAGAAGAGACATTTATGGTGCTTGGGAACAGTACCTTGGGTTGGAGCACTCAGACAACACTCCCAAGAGGTCTTATGCTGTCAATCATGTGAGGGTCTCTTACCATCTTTTATGGTTATCTTCGTAGCAAATTCCCTTTTAGCCTACTAAATATGATATAAAGCAAACAGGTTTTTTTTTTTTCATTTGTCTTGTATATCAAAAACGACGTTCTCTACTTTTGCTCGTCATATGAGATTATGGGGCGCTGTTTGATATTATAATTGTTAAATTTGCATAAAAATTTTGTTTGCAGAACCGTGCCACATATGAGAAACCAGTGAAAATATACAACTGAACATAGGCATCTTCTACACAAAACTTGAGCCATATGAAGAGTCCCACTTCGGCCAATTGTGGAAGAAAATGTTAGCCATATGCGAATGAGGTGCGTATGAAGAAACAAAGCTCCTATTTGAAGTTATTCTCTAGTGTGTAGTGATAGGAATTCAGTGATATAGTTTTTGTTTTCCCTTTTTATTTTTTGCTTAAATTTGGGTGGGGAGGTTCGTTTTTCCTCGGGCGTTTTTACTGTGGTTCGATTCTTCCATCGGAGGCTCTACCATGTGTTAATTCTAATGCACTCGATTAAAGCTTCAGCTTTATAAAAGGTTGGTGGGTTATGAAGGTCTAGTGTAATTTACCAGGTACATAACAAGTTCCTTTCCTCTTTATTTTCTTATTTTTCCATCTGAGGGGATGTATATTGAGTTTATAGATGCCACTCTTTTTGTCTCAATTCATTATTTTTACCCTCTTTTGGTGGTGCCTGCTGGTTTGTGCAACTTTTATAATCCTTATTGTGTACATCATCAGCCCTGCAGTTTAGTATCCAATATGTTCACTTCCTCCACCTATGTGGGAGACCCCACTTTAAATCTTACAAATGAAAAACCTTTTCTACTATATCACATCATCATTGATAGAATTAAAGATACGTATAATAGCTAAGCTAACATTTTGAATCTATACACTTGATTAAAAGATTAGAAGTTCGAATTCTCATGTTTGTACTTGTAAAAAAAATAATAGATTTAATTCTATCCACTTTTTACCTAGTTATTAGTATTTTGGTCGGTTCATTTTATGAACATTCTTTTTTATAAATACTTCTAATTTTCAGTTCTGTAGCATGAGTTTGATATATTGACATTTAAGTTTGTAAATTAAAAAAAAAATGCATATCCAATAGATAAGAAAATAATTAAATATAACGTTGAAAATTTAAAGATTATTTTAGGCCTAGAGGCCTAACAGATATGTATAAAGTCGGCTTACAAGTTTTAAAAACTCAGTAACTCATTTTGCTCACCACCCTGCCCACGCCTATTTGCCAGCTCGAAAATTTCTCCATGTTATAAATAATATTTTGGTCCTACAATTTATTTACATTCCTTTGCATGAGTGAACTTTTTATCTTTTAATGGAAAATCATCTTTTCAAATGCTAACCTGTGATTTGGAAAATCATACCTCAAAGTTGTTGTAAATAAGGGTATCATCACAATAACTCAGTCTGTTCAGTGAATTAGTTGGCTGCTTAAAAAGAATACACCCATTTTAAAATTGTAAAATTGTCTCCCGGAATCAAATTGTCTCCAAGAGTGATTCCTGAAAGAGATCAGTAAACAATTTATTATTCAGATAAACTATGTTAAACAAACACGACTCTTCATAATGGTATAATATTGTCCACTTGAGTAAGCTCTCGTGGCTTTGCTTTGGACTTCCCAAAAAGTCTCATGCTAATGGAAATAATATTACTTGATTATAAACTAAATATTTATAAACTTGAAAATTTATTACCAAAAAATTCAAATAATTATATTTTTTATCTTTCAGAATTTATAATGAATATCAAGATTGTGACTCAAATTTATAATGAATATCAAGATTGTGAAACATTTGAAGACCGATGGAAACTCGTTCATATATCGCTCTCTTCTGTTGTTTCCTAATTTTCTTCCTATCGTGTTTTAATATAAAAAAATATATATAACAATAATGATGAAGGAAGCTATGTTTCGAAGGAAATATCAAATAAAAATTTTGCATTCAATCCTCTAGGAACAAATCTCAATTGCAATGTGAAAGTTTAAATTTGGGGTACAAACCTATTTGTTGTCGTCAATTTTATTGTATATCTAGTCTATAGGACCCTGTAGGATATCTGATCATCAACCGTCTCCACAACCACCCGCTTCATTCGCACAAGTATCATCAGAAAAGATCTCGCTTTGGGACCTACAAAAATGTGAACCCTGTCACTACATTGCTTGTTATTAATAGTCATTGATTCTGGACTAGTTTCATTCCGCTACTCGGTATAAGCCAAATGGGATGTAAATTTACTTTCGCTTAATTCCGCATCACTTCCAAACACTGACCGAAATAGAGTGAAAATGGCATGTCTAGACTATATTATGGTGCATGTCTACGGAGAATATGGTGAGAAAGGAAGGTAATCAAATGTAGAACATAGTCAAAGAGTAAATGCTACTGCCGTTTCTTTTTTCCTTTTGCAAAGATGCACAAAAAAAAAAAAAAAAATGCAATATGGCGTGTAACCAACTATGCTCATCTACTTAAAAACATGTCCTAAATTAAGAGGTCACATATTCAAATTTTCCCACCCAATCGAAAAATATTTTCTTGGCACTAAGTGCATTGGTTCTACTTAAGCATTAAAAGTCGTTAAGCTTTTGTTGGTTCTTTTTTTCTTTTAATGTCTTCTTGACTGGAGTATATGATTAAATTAGTACGTGTAGATTACCAAGGCCCATTGATGAAACTTCGTCTTGAAAGATATAGTTTTTTCCCTTGGCTTTCATTTTCAGAAATGAGTTGATGTTCTCAACGGCCACGATGAGGTCCTGGACAAGTTGGATTTCAAAGATGTAAAAATTTTGCAAATAGAAATAACAATTTTATACATAAGGTTAATCGTAGGAAGTATCACGCAAATATACAGGTAACGTTCTTGTAATTTTAGTCGAGGGTTTTTGGAGATGTAAGGGATCATTACATATTCACATTCAAATTCCTCACGCGACGCGATCATAAAATGGGATTGTTCGCCAAAGTTCTTGCAATGACACTCCTCAATAAAGTAGAATTGCTCAAAGAAAAAACTACACCTTCAAGATATAGCTAAATCTCTTACGATGGTCACTTACCCGAACATGTTTGGGTGAAGCTATCCCTTACAACAACCTGCCCAATTGGCAAAATGTTTGCTTCTACAACTATAAGTATAAAAAGTCCCGTACAGATTCTTATTGACTATTACCCCTATAAAGAGACTGTTCTTAACATCATCCCCTAAGATATATTTGAGTTTATAGCTTTTTTTCAACATCCATCTCCCAATCGAAGTACACTTGACCCAGAGGCCATTAAATGCATCTTTCTAGTATATGCTTCAAATCAGAAAGGATAGATGCTACTCCCCAGGTCAAAGAAATCTTCTCCGTGGATGTTACCTTCTTTGGAAACCAACCGTATTACCAGAAACCTTAGACTTCGGCTTAAAAACTCCTCGAGAACTTGTTGGAACGTAGGTGTGAATAGCGCTGACCGTGTTACTAAAACTAGGAGGAAACGGTATGAACTACTCTGATTGCTCATTTAGAACTACATGTGGTGACTCTTCGGCTTGTTAGAAGGGCTATTTAATTTTCATCTAATTCATCATGCATTTAGTAATAACTCTCGGCTAGTTAGGAAGGTCTCTCAACCATCAAGTTAACAAAGGTAGATATATAATGGAAACTCAACAAACATTAATGAATAAAATCAAATGGAATTATATAGTGTCGTACCTCCCATGATGCTAGGCTCTTCATATATGATGGGATACTTTCAAAGTCATCCTTTGATAGCTTAATTGAAGGTGAAATGGCTTCTTCATATTTCAAGTAATCTTCACCTTCCTCTGCTTCATACAAATGCCAAAGTCATGAACTTCATACCTTGATATAGGTTAAAAAATCATTAAAATAATAATGCCTAAGACTGCAATCTACGAACTTTCTACCTTCAGACACTCCAATTTGTGCAGCAGATTGGCATGGAAAATTGGAGTCAAGTGGTTTCCCTAAGAACCTGAAAAGAACAATGAATCCTATGATTCAATTTACTAATCTTTTATTTGGCAATATACGAGCTGCTGATGAAATGAAAAGAAACAACAAATGTTCAAATTCAATCAAATGATCTTCTAAAATCATAATATAATTATACAGATTTGAACCTACTTTTTCGGGGTATGAAAATCCGCATACGGATCATCAAACCTGGAGTTACCTATAAACGCAATAATGAGAAGTCGCTTGTTAAGAAAGCCTTAAGCGAAGAATAAAGCCACTACAGATAACCAAAAACAATCGAAGTTCAAACTCCTTCCAAATATGGATAACCATCATTTTTACTCCTCTTACATATTCTGGAAAATAGCATATAAAGGCAAGTGGCAATTACAGTCTTCTTACCTTCAGATGCTAAAGTAGCCAGACAAACATCTGAAAGCCCAGCATTTTGTAAGCTTAAAGAGTCATCGAGTCTGGAAATGACAAGAACAACCAAGTGATTGAGGGTACAAGATAATTCGCTAATTGATAGGTAGCTATCTTTTTATACACTTGTACCAATCCTGTGTTTTGAAAGGTGTGCAGCATGCGACCTCCGGTTTTTTGTAACTTTTGTAATCTTTTACTGGTTAAAAAGAAATAAGGGGGAAATTGTTATATCTTTAAAGAATTTCTGGAAAAAATCCTTATTTCTATAATTTTTCATACTGTAATTTTCTTCTATTATTTTAATTGAATTTTTCTATTGCATGCTTCACCCAAAAAATAATAAGTAGGATCACTTTTTTTGGCCACGCACAGAAGCCCTAAAGAGGTAACTGCACTTAGTGTGCCACACTTAAAGAATTTCATATCCACAAATTTTAAAAGCACTTGGTTTGCTATGCCTTGCAAAAACAAGGTCAAGGTGCATATGAACAACAAACTCAGGGACAGAACAAGCCAAACCGGGAATGTGTGCATTGCATACTCTAGCCTTGCACATGTTGCCGTTCTGCCTTGCTTCATCTCTAACCTTAGCTGGCGCACCCATGAGCGTGCCGTCAGCCAAGCCAAGTGCCTTGAAATTTGTGGGTAAAGAACCACAGTTTCAATCTTTTAGTTTTCTCTATTTATATATAACCAATAAGATAAGATACTACTAAATAACAAGGGAAGGATGAGGGAAGGATACAATACAGTATGTCTTCTTCGAAATTATGCTTGGCAAGTCCTGTCATAGAGACCGATCTCTGGTATGAAGACGGTACGTTCAATCCATCCTTGGAGCTTGAAAGCTCGAAACGTAATCCAGATGTTAATGCATGGTTATAATTTTTGTCTTCTTCATCGATCTCGAACTCTAAGGCAAAAGAAGATAAATGATGCAGCATTAATAAAATTAATAATCATTCTTTCCCTTTTGTTCTATGATTTTTCGAAAAAAAGTAAATGATGTTGAGAATTTTAAGATTAATAATAATAAGGATCGTATGTATCCTATTTAAAGCTACTCCACTCGTCATTTCATCACAACATTCAGAAAAAGAAGGAATTCAATGTAATTCACCTGGAACGTATCCGACGCTCTTAAGCTGCTTTTGTATCTCCAAGAGATCGCTTTCGTTCTTCTTGTAAACTTCACTGACGTGCCCTAACAGCTCCTCAAAGGATACTGTTTCTAAGGAAATTGATTCGAGCAAACTGACATCAACAGTAACAGCCGACACGCGGCGGTTGAGAGATTGTATGAAGGTCGATGATGCCGAATCTGGAGGATATATTCTCAACAATTAGCACAAATCAGCAACCCTTACTTATCAACAACCTCAAAATTGCAGTCTAATTCATCAAAGCAAAACACAATAGCAAATTCACGAACGGAAAAGAAAAAAACAGCCACATTCGATCTCCTAGATTATAAAGGCAGCAATTCTTTGTAATTTTCAATCAAATTCCATTCGTCGGAGTACCAAAAAGAGAGGACAAGGTAAGAAAGAGACGGAAATAGTGCGAACCGAGAGGAATGGGGCGGCGATCGACGGACTGCTTGAGAGCATTGCAGCTATTTTGAAGATGGTTGCAAAATGGCGCTAGGGTTTTGCTGAAGTTCGATATCAGATCCTCCATTCTTCTTCTCTTTCAGACGTTCAAATTGAATTATGCTTCAACTGATCGATCCATTTGGCTGATTTTGAAAAAAAAAAAAAAAAAAAAAAAAAAAAAAAAAAAAAAAAAAAAAAAAAAAAAAAAAAAA
>NW_019272041.1:2528901-2555054 GCF_002738345.1 Cucurbita maxima
GATTTTTAAAAAAAAAAAAAAAAAAAAAAAAAAAAAACGAAAAATAGCGGGAAAACCATACTCGAATTTTTAAAATAAATATTAAATTATATTCTTTCTTTTTTTTTTTTAAATCACATTTATTTTGTGTTCCTTTTAATACATTACTTTCTTAATTTAATAGCTTGTTTATACTTTTTGAGACCTTATAAAATATTTTTCTCTCTCTTATTATTTTTTCAAATACAAAATTATATTATTATAATAAACTCAACTTTAAATTTTTTAATATATAACAATTATTTTTTATATTTATAAATTTATAATCATTTATTCTCTATCGTCAAAATTATTAACAAACAGTTAATATCTTGTTTCAAAAATACCCTTTAAATAAAAAGTATTTTCCTAAATTTTTATCCTCCAATTTTTTTAAAAAAATCTTTAAATTTTGTTAAAAGTCTCACAACCATTAAAAAAAATAATAAATAAATAAACTTCAAAAATATACTAAACTTCAATTTAAAAAACACATCATTAATATCGACAAAACAACATTTACAAGACATATGCAGACAACTTTCGTCCATATATTGACATACTTTTTATTTTATTTTATTTTTTTTGTTTATAATTGTTAAGGTGTCGATGTTATTTATAGTACTAATTGTAAAAGTACGAGACATTTTATGCAACGATGATCGATTTCGATTCCATGCAATACCATACGCAAAAAGAAAAGATGTAGAGAACATGAGGTATATTCATGGAAAGGGCTCTCATATCTTACAATTTACAGCCCATGCATCTTCAGTTTCCAGGAAAAAGGCAGAAGAAGAAGAAGAGGACGATACATCAACGACGACGACGAGAAACGGAGTGCATGATAAGGAACAACTTATGATCGATACTAGTTATGGTATCGCTTAATGTACAAAAAGTCTAGATGCTGTAAAATTTAGATACCTTTTCTTTTGTTTCATGAGAGTTCACCTTTAAGAGCAGCAGCAGCCCTTGTAATGGCTCTAACCACTCTCCAGATCTCATGCTGAATTACACCCTGCCCTTCACTTTGGTTCATTTTCATGGACTCCGAAATTGCGTCGGCAATACCTGGGAAGTAAGCCAGTGCACTCTCATAGTCACTCGATGGCCCGTAAACCTGCAACGGAGGAGGGTTTTCATAGTCGCTCGAAGGCCCGTAACTACTGGAATTCTGAAAACACGCTCAAATAATTGGGATATGCATCCAACCAAGTCTTTGATCAGGGAATGGGAGAATTCCCACTACCGCTGGCAGGCCAACCGGGCTGTAAGTGCGGTGGGATCGGGCTTCCCAAAAAGCCGACCCCGAGTAGACTCAGAGTGGAAGGAAATGGATGGGCTAGATCTGTTCTCTTGAACAACAAACCCAAAGGTTAGATTGGTGCAACTAGAGGGCCTATTGAGATTATTGAGCTCTCCACATGTTTATAATCTTTAGCACTATTGTTGTAATAGCCCAAACCTACCGCTAGTAAATATTGTCCGTTTTGGCATGTTTCGTATTATTGTCAGCCTCACGGTTTTTAAAATGTATCTGCTAGGGAGAAGTTTTCACACCCTTATAAGAAATATTTTGTTCCCCTCTCCAACCGACCAGTGTCCTCACTCGCACACTGCCTAGTGACTGGCTCTGATACCATTTGTTAACAGCTCAAGCTCACCGCTAGCAGATATTGTCCGCTTTGGCCTGTTACGTATCGTCGTCAGCCTTGCAGTTATTAAAACGTATCTGCTAGGGAGAGGTTTCCACACCCTTATAAGGAATGCTCCGTTCCTCTCTCCAATCGACGTGAGTTCTCCCAATTGCTAAGCAGCAAGCACTCACAATCATTTGGCAACACATCGATGAAATCAAATACTTACAAGATGCTTGAACCATGTATGGCCTCGAAGCCCATCAACGTCCAAGAACCCTCTTTCGGCCAGCATCAAACGATCGTTTAACGCTCGCGTTTGAAACAATGCCACAGCAGTAAAAGTCTCTTGCTCTCTCAATCTCTGTATTCACAAAATAATTCAGCATGGCTGTTAGAACACATAAATACACATCAAACATGTTAGATGCAGCAGCCCAAGTTCCATTTCTTTTTGTGATCTTACCTTTGCTTCCTTCTCAATTTCCTCTGCAGCGGACTTGAATTCATGGATGGACGTTGATAACGATTGCAACGATACGCTTCCATCTAAGATATCGTTCAGTATATCTCTGTATGCCTGTGTTGGAATGGAATCGACAACGTTTTATAAACAATGCTACAGCCTACAACCAGAAACATAATGCCGTGCTTCTAATACGACATGAAATTTAGTATAAGATCGGACCATGCTACCCGAACTTCTATCCATTTTGCGTTTTAGCTACATGAACTTTTGAAAATTTGATTTTAACCCCTCAACTTCCTTAAACAATCCAAACAAAGAACAAAAGTATCCAAAGTAAGGTCACCTGTAGCTGATTCGCGTAGGAGACGTAACTGAAAGGGAGAATTAAATCGTCAGCAAGTCGAAGGGCTAGCAGTCCCCAGATGCTGCCAACTGAACGAGAAAGTGACAGATGACCATTAAAGCATGCGATCGAATGCTAATCGTTCATTATTTGTAATGAAAGTTGGTTTTAATTTAAAAGAAGATGCTAACCAGCTGCATGTCGATGAAACAACGGGTCTCCATAACTCGCCATCCAATCATACGTGTCGAAGGCAGTATGATATACAGGAAAATCTGAGTAAGAAAGGAAAGTTGTCACAAAACAGAGGCAAACTAGATAGCAAGTTTCTTTACATTGACCATAATTAGTGGCATATGGGCTAAGAAGAAAGTACCTCTTCCATAATAGACATCAATAGAAGGAACTCCTGCATGTTGCACAAATGCAGCAAAATCAGAATTCAGAGCACCAAGTCTTTCAATCTGCAAACTAGCCAGGAACAATTGCAATCAAACAAACAAGGAAGAATTCATAACTTGTATGAAATCATCGGTTGGAGAGGGGAACAAAACATTGCTTACAAGGGTGTAGAAATCGCTTACTAGCTGACATGTTTTAAAACTTTTTAGAAAATACCCAAAGAGAACAATATCTGATAGTGGTGGACTTGGGCTGTTACAAATGGTATCAGAGTCAAATACCGAGCGGTGTGCCAACGAGGATGTTGGGCCCCCAAGGGGGTGGATTGTGAGATCCTACATCGGTTGGAGAGGAGAACGAAGCATTGCTTACAAGGGTGTGGAAACCTCTCCCTAGCAGACACGTTTTAAAACCTTGAAGGGAAGCCTGAAAGGGAAAGCCCGAAGAGGACAATATCTGCTAGTGGTGGGCTTAGGCTGTTACAAATGATATCAGAGTTAGACATCGGGCGGAGAATGTTGGGCCCCCAAAAGGGGGTGGATTGTGAGATCTCACATCAGTTGGAGAAGGGTATGAAACATTGCTTATAAGGGTGTGGAAACCTCTCCCTAGCTTGAGGGGAAGCTCGGAAGGGAAAGCCTAAAGAGGACAATATCTACTAGAGGTGGGCTTGGACTATTACAAATGGTATCAGAGCCAAACACCGGACGATGTGCCAGTGAGAACGTTGGCCCCCAAGGGGGGTGGATTGTGAGATTCCACATCGGTTGGAGAGAGGATTGAAGCATTACTTATAAGAGTGTGAAAATCTCTCCCTAACAAACGCGTTTTAAAACTTTGAGGAAAAACCCAAAGAAAACATTATCTACTAGCGGTGGACTTGGGCTATTACAACACAACATCTTCACGACAGCATTTAGTAATATTCATCAATAAAACTCTATTCAAAAGCCTAAGATTATTTAGTTTTGTGACTTCTACTATCACTCAAAGAAGCCCGGAGCAGTAGAGAGCGAGTCAACACATAGACTAGCTAATCCCTCCGTAGTTATACGATGGCGGTGACACAATAGGCAGTATAGAAAAGCCAATAGGGATAAACAAATTGACATGAATGAGAGATTAAGGAAGTATGCTCTTACATTGCCGATTCCATTTGTGGCAGTCCACGTGTCGTACACAGTTGCACCTTTCACATCAGGATCCTCGACCTGATATCAGTTCAAGTCTTAAGAAACATGTACAACTACACCCTCGACAAGATTCTATTACCAAAACAATAGTTTCTTTACTTCGGTACCTGTGCAGTAACCTCATGGAGGAGATCATCTAGCTGAGGGGTTGCACCAGAAAAGAACCCTGGTCCCTGAACTGCACAATCTACATTAAGGTAGGCCACAGCTTTGGTTCCAAGGTTCACAATGTTTTGCTCAACCCATTCAGTAGATCCTATCTATAAGCACCAAAATTTAGACCATAAATTACGCGTACAAAGTCATTAAAACATAATCATTCATCGCACATGGAGATTTGGGAGTACCTACCATACCGAATTCTTCAGCATCCCAACTGCAAAGAAGAAGTGTTCTTCGAGGGCTCCACCCCAATTTTCTCAAAAGAGAAAATCGACGTGCGATGTCAAGTAAGGCTGCTGTTCCACTGTTCGGGTCGACTGCCCCGAAACTCCATGCATCTCTATGATTACCCATAATCACAAAGCGATCGGGCTCTTCTAACCCCTTTATGACAGCTAAGACATTATGAATTGTTGCTATTTTTTTCTCCGCCTACAAATGAAATGAATCAAGAGTTAGAAAAAGGAAGAAATTGGGAAAAAAAATGAAACAGCCATGATAATGAAGAATCTCAAAACTTGATGCAAATCCAAAAGGCTCCATATCCATGGTCCATTTTTTAGACGCGTTTTAAAACCATGAGGCTAACGGTCATACGTAACAAGCCAAGGTGGACAATATCTGTTAGCATTGGGTTTGAACGATTACAAATGGTATCAGAGTCAGGCACCAAGTGGTGTGCCAGCGAGGACGCTGGCCCCCAAGGGGGTGGATTGTGAGATCTCATATTGGTTGAAGAGGGGAACGAAACGACACTCCTTATAAAAGTATGAAAATCTCTCCCTAATAGACGCATTTTAAAACCGTGAGACTAACGGTGATACGTAAAAGGCCAAAGCAGACAATATCTGTTAGTGGTGGATTTGAACTGTAACCACAAAACCCCAAATAGAAAACAGAAAATATTTACAAATCGAAATACAATTACAAGAAATCTCTCCAACAAGAATTGATCTCACAATCAAAAGAACATCAGAGAGAGCACTCCAAGAAGCGGCATGGAGCTGTATCATCTCTTTCGAGTGATACTAACCCCAAAAACGGAATATCAATACATACCCCTCGTAAATTGACTCGACAAAAATCCTAAGAGAACTTTCTCCACTTACAACTGATACAATGTCAACTAACATCAGCTCATAGGAAACCTGGTTTTGTACTTATTTACTAGGAATTATTAACCTTTTTCTATAACATTTTTTTTAAAAAAAAAGTTCAAGAAGTTTTAGCATCATTTTTTACTGTGACAAAACACCATGAAAATTTTGAAAACTTTTACCCTATGATGCCTCTTTCAATGTAATTTATGTCCTGATGATGAAACTCAGCAAGACAGGACAAAAAGTCCGACAAAGAACAGTGACATTGAGACAGTAGGATGAAGCAGAAAACATCCCCACAATTATGGTCAAGATAAGTCAACGAAGGACACGACACTTCCAAGTTTGACAAAGATTTTACAGCCGTAAAGCAAGTCACTTCTTCTAGGCCGAACAGAACAAACAGACAAAACAACAGCCACTAGCTAAAAAATTTCAGCACACAAACAGTTTATATTTTGACTATGTGTTGAAATTCAAAACCTGGTAAGTGAAGTTGAGATATGTCGGACCACCAGGCCCCACCGCCGCCGTCCCGAGCTTGACTGTGGTGTCCCGCCACTCCGGCGGTACGGAAGCAGTGTCAAGTGAACTCAAAATGATCTCAGCAGCCTCAGCCGACAAAGGCATGGAAGGAATTTTGGGAAACTTTCTCAAAACTTCACTGTCGTTCAAATTCAACCTCTCAGCTCCATCAATGGCTGCCCAACCAGGGCTGAGTGGGTCCCCAATTCCCCTCATCACTGTACCTCTCTCAAAGCCCTGTCTATACCCGTCGCTGTCGGTGTACAATAGAACCCCTTTTACCCCATTAGCCTCCGCCTTCGCCACCACCACACTCCTCGGAAATTCCCCTTTTCTCGCCACCGCAATGCATCCAGCGACGGTGACGCCCATCGCCGCCAGCGTCCGGTAGTCTTCATCCCGGCCGTAGTTTACAAATACCGCCACGCCGTACGCCGTACCGGACGGCGAATACGCGTGGTACGGATTAACTACGCCCTCAACATTCTCCGATAACGGAATTTGAACAACGCTTCCATTCGGCAATCGAGCCGTAAGAGAAGCGTATTTAGGGTAAGAAAGCAGAGCATCGTAGCGAATCGAGTGCGTTTCGAACCCGAGATCGCGGAAATGAGACTCCACATATCGGACTGTTTCCGACGAGGGTTCCGTTCCGGCGAGATGGGGATGAAGAGTAAGCGACCGGAGATACGACGCGACGGTGTAGTTCGACGCCGATGAAAGAAGAAACTGCCGGTACCGGACGGAATTTCTCAAACTCGAAGTTGCAAAGAACGACGAGGAGCTCGAAGAATGAAATGTGTAAAAACCCAAAACGCAGATGATGATAAAGAAGAGAAGGGTCGTTACGGGAGAAGGTTTCGATGAACACAAGGTCGTAAGCTGCTTCAATGGCATCGGAGCCATTTCAACAGGAACAAAGCCAGATAGAGAAATTTGGGTGAGTGAAGGGTTTTTGAAGAGGAAGATTCAAAGGGGTTTGGAGGAATTATAATATAAAAAGGAATTGCGTGAATCCGCCATTAACGAGGAAAGGGGAAAGAAAATGAAGAGCATTGAGAGTAACTATTATATATAAAAATATGTTGAAAAAGATTGGTAGGTTATGATTTGTGGGTTTTGATTTGATTTTTTAATTTGTTTATAAGAACTGGGAAATTGTGAAATCCAAATTCATGTATATTAGAAATAGGAGCAGCGGATGCTCAGCCCGGTTCGACAAAAATGACAGCTTTTTTGCCTTAAAAAAAACAATATTCATAAAGTTATGAGAATTCTTTTTTGGAGGTTGAGAACAAACTTTTGTCTTTTAGTTCGAGTGAAATGCACTTGCTAATTGCTATTATTATTTTTTATTATTTTTTTTTTTTTTGAAGTACACTTGGTATTATTTATTGGATTTTAGTGGATTTGCTTTGTTTGGAATATTGTTGTGGGTAGCATTTGAGTTTTTTTCTTTTTTTTTTTCTTTTTTTTTTTTGCCTAAATTAATAAATAAATCATCCATTAAGAATTAAAAATAAAAATAAAAAGTTTTTACACCGTTAGTACATTTAAAATTGAAGTGGGAGAGGACGGATGGGAGGTAGATAAACCGATTGCATCTATATATTAATGGTAATAACTTTTTTAAACTTGTTTTTTTATATGAATTAAGGTGTTCATGTTATTTTTAGTAAATTCATATATGGTACTATTTACTTTGGTTCATGTATCGCCATCAGCTTTACGGTTTTAGAATATGTTTGCTAATGAGATGTTTCCACACCCTTTGACCCGTTACGTGTCGTCGTCAATCTCACGATTTTAAAAACGCATTTTCTAGAAAGAGGTTTCAACACTCTTATAAGAAATGTTTCGTTCTCATATTCAACCGGTATAGGATCTACAAAGATGATGTCATTTTTAACTTTTTAAAAAGATTGAAAAGTGTTAATTAATTAAACAGTATATTTAAAACAAAGTTTAAGAGTATTTTTATTAATTTAACGTCTTTTATGTGAAATTCGAATATACTCAAGCTACAATGTATTAAATTTTATATTAATTAATAGTTTATAGTTCATGTATTATATAGCAATGATGTTTAACTAAATTGAAGCTTTTGTAAAATAATATTAAATTAAAAAGTACACTCAATTATTTGGGATTAAAATATATATTTTTATTTTAAATTTATAAATTATTTGAACGTGATTTGTCAACAATCCACCATTAAGATTAACGAACTAAAATATTTCGCTCTAAAAAAATAGTATTAAAATTAAGTTCATTTTCGTTAATGTTTGGTTGGTCGAGTTTTATTAAATGAGCAAAATATATAAATTATATAAATAATTAAAATATAAGTGGTCGTTAAATACAAAAATAATTTGTTTTTAAATATATATAATTTTGTATTTTACCGCTAAAAAACAAGTACATGTTAATTACACGTAATTATTAAAAAAAATAAGATTTAATTTATATAGTTTCTTACGTTTTAAATAAATGTATTACGCTTAAATTAACATTTTCAACTAAATAAAATGGTGAGAAAAACAATGAGTATGATTTAGTTGCTAATAAAGATGGTTATTGTCTAACTTTTATTTGAAGGTGTGGAAACCTTTCTATAACAGATGCGTTTTAAAACTTTGAGAGAAACTCCGAAAGGGAAAGCCCAAAGAGGACAATATTTGTTTGTGGTGGGCTTGAGTCGTTACAAATGGTATCAGAGCAGACATTGGACAATGCGTCAACTTTTTCGCTGTTCCCCGAAAGTGGGATAGACACGAGGCATGTGCCAGTAAGAACTATAGCCCCAAAAAGAGGTGGATTTGGGGGGTCTCACATCGATTGAACGAGTGCAGGCGAGGATGCTGGACCCAAAGGGGGTGGATTGTGATGTCCCACATTGGTTGTGAAGAGAACAAAACACCCTTTATAAGAGTGTGAAGATCTTCCCTTAACATACACATTTTAAAGCCTTGAGGGAAGCCTGAAAGAAAAAGTTCAAAGAACAATACCTACTAGTTGTGGATTAGAGTTGATTTAATATAAATTATTTTTGTTGTAATAAAGAGTTAAAATTAATTTTTGAGGAAATGAAAAAAAAAAAAGAAAAACGATTAAGATCATTGCATCAAAATTTTTGTGGACGAGGAGGATGGGACCCACGTGAACTGCAACGGCCATGATTTTGACACATAAGCGGGTCCCACACAACAAAAGCATTCCCCCACACCCAATGAATGGATGCTGATTGTAAATGCCAAATGCGGCGTATAACGCTTTGGACTTATTAACCACTTGTCGGCTGTCGTTTTGTAGTAAACAAATCTGTTGTCCCTTGTCGTTTTATCTCATTAATATGATATCATATCATTCCTAAACTAGGTAATAGACATGCCCAATCAAATTATATTATTTAAATTAGGTTAAATAAATTATAATAAATTTTAAAATGTGAAATTATCAGCACTAAATTAAGTCAATCGCTCGGCATCCAAGGGATGTAAGATCTCAAAATATGACGACTAACACACGTCCGACTTTTATCAAATATCCGACTTAATAGTTTATTGTAATATTTTCCGTAAAAGTCTAAATTTACTGTTAACATGTATTGTTCATTTTACTCGTTACGTATTGTCATTAGCTTCACGGTTTAAAAAAAAAAAAAATACTTAGTTCCCCTCTTCAACCAAAGGTCCCATTGTTTTCATTGGCACATCGTTAGATGTCCGACTCATATACCTTTTGTAATAGTCTAAGTTCACCGCTAATAGATATTGTTTGATTCGATTCATTACGTACGAAGATCTCACATTTTCTTATATCCACAGTGTTTTTAACCATCACGACCTCACCTCAATCGACATCTTATAGGTCGTAATCATATTTCTACGAATGCACATACAAATATTATATCATAATGAATCACGTCTTATCCATTTATCGATATAATTTATAAAGTGGATTCGGGAAGGTATAATGGGAAGATGGTGACATTGTTATTCTATAGGCAGAATTCAATTGATTTAAACTTCACACGTGCCTGTCTTTATTTGTCCTTTTTTTATTCACTTTGCTATGCTTTTTTAAGTTATATATTTTTATGTTAATTGCCTTCCAATAAAGGGCTTTACTTTTTTATTCTAAAGGCTATATTATATATAATTATAAATGTTTTTATTTGCAAATAATAAAAATAGAAAATAAATAAAATTATTTTGAGATTATAATATAAACTTGTCATTATCTTTTAAGTATGTTCCATGTTTTAAAATTTTAAATTTAAAATCTAAAAACTACTAAAAATATATATAACAAAATTGCTTTGGGTATTTCAATTATTTAAATTAAAATATTAAAAAACATTTTAAAAAATAATTATACTAGGTTAAATTTAATTTGATTTTAAAAAGTTATGTAATTTTAAAAAGAATAAACAAAAAATGGAAAATAACCGGCGGAGAATGGTGGAGGCATCCGGTCCGATGCTTTCAGATGGGACCTTTCAAGTGGCAATAGAAATAAACCGGCTCTTCCTTTTAACGGGAGAAACTTCTACGGACACAGTCACGGTTCAACTCGTTTTTCCGTTATCCAATCATAATTCTCCACGTTAGCCACGTCATCCACCCTTAACCGTCTACGTGTCACATGTTCAATGGACCCTTCGTCGTCTCTTTCCAACTCATCGCTGTCACCCATAATATGAATCTTAAAACATTTCTACTCTCAAATAATAAACTATTTTATTCAATTAATTACCTAGTAATAAAATAAGTTAATTAAAATAATTAAAAATATCTGACTTGTTACGTATTGCTGTCATTATTTTAAAACGAAAATACAATTCAGTTTTTTGGAGGTCAGCGTTCTCATTAGCATACCGCCTGATGTTTGACTCTGATAGATACCATTTGTAAACGTCTAAATCCACTGTCAATAAATATTGTCTGCTTTGATCTATTACGTATAACTATCGTTGTCAGTTTATGATTTTAAAAATGTCTAGGGAGAGGTTTTCATACACTTAATGCTTCGTTCGACTCTTAAACTAACGTGATACAAGGATGATATTGTATTATCTACCATTTTATTTTAATATATGTTAAATAAAATTCCAACCTTATCTGATTATAACGAATCTTAAATTCAACTCCACCGGATTCATGCTTATTGCAAATCAGTTCAAAGGTTCGAACTGTGGCAGTGCAACAGCAGCTCGAGTTGAATTAATTTGATAAAATATTCTTCGATTCACGCGCCCGCGGAATTTCGCTGACGCTGAGTTTTGAGATTGTCTGAGAACCTTTGAAGCTCGGAACAATGGCGTTTTCTTCGTGGTTTTCTCGCTTTCGTTCCTCCTCCAGTTCTTTTTACCACTTCTTTTGCCGCGGTGCTTCGTTGCGGAATCTCGGTGCTCAAACACCCGCCATTTCCAAGGCTTCTACCTCTCAGAACGGTGGGCGCCGATTCTTGTTCTGGTCGAGCTCCGTGGTTCCTTTTGCTCTTGCTTCTGGTTCGCTTGCGTATCAATTTCAGTTCCAGTCCAATTCGTCGCTCTGTGACGATTCTGATATTCACGACCGGTGAGTGCTCTGCTCTGTAAGCTTTTTGTGACTTTATTCACCTTTTTTTTTTTCCTGATCGGTATGCACTTGAATGAAGACGTTGGCGGCGGAGCTGAGCTGAACTGCATTAGAATACGAATTTCTAGTTCTGTTTACGAATTTGTATTGTTGTTTGGAGTGGATTGTAGTGAAAGATCCATGTCTTGATCGCAGCATTAGTTCATTCGTATTATCAAACCTTGAGAAAATAAGTTTTAGTACCGAAACGTGTTTTCTCCTAATTTTTACTTGGAAAAGCAGAAAGCTGCTTTTCGAAACAGCAGTCAATCAGCCTTAGCGTTTGGCGACTTGTTCTGATTAAATGAACTTCCCGTAGTATTTTCCTTATTTTCTTATTGATTGTAGCATGAGAAGGAAATGATTTAGGTTGAGCTGCTTTTATATTTTTTAGTTTCTCTGAAAATATGTACATTTGTGATTTGAACATCTTTTATCTGTAATGTTTTGGATATTGTTATTCTATTTTTTAAATATTCGTTTGATGACTTGATCGTCAACATTTGTGCCATTAGTTCGATACAAATCCTCATCTACTTCCCAAATGATTGAAAACTTGAAAAGTAACTAGTCTTAGTCTAATTACTCGTGATATTTAAAAGACAGAAACTTATGGTTCGATCTCCTTCATATTCCTCTGGTGTCAAACCGATAGATGACAAATTTAACAATTATTTGTAATTGTTTTGCTTTTGAGAATTTTTTCATAGTTTGGGTTCTATAAGGATTTATAACGATATTGATATTGACTATGCTGCATTTATTGATTCAGAAATATCAGCGTCGGGGGCAAAGGTAGCACCAAGAATGTTGTCCAAGGCTCGCACAATGACATTTCTCAAGCGTTTATTAAAGAATTAGGACAAATTTGTAAAGTATGATTTTATATTTCTGATTTAATTGGATTATTTGAGCGTCTAAACATGCATTTTTCCATCTACTCAACTCGATTCATGGTTATTGGTTTCCAGGATAACATGACATTAGATTATGATGAGAGGTACTTCCATGGGAAACCACAAAATAGCTTTCACGCTGCTGTTAATATCCCCGACGTGGTTGTGTTTCCGAGGTTAAATGGAATTGTTTACTTCCTTTTCTTGTTATTAATGCCACATACTTTTTCATTTAAGTCTTGCACTACGAGTCATTTGGTCTTTCACATTCTTTTGAGTACGGTGCATTTTTTTTTCTGTTTCCCCAATTAATTCTAAAGCGTCTGTAATTTGTCGAGTTGACAAGTATATGTCATGGCCGTGATTCTTGACAAAGCACATTTCAGATCAGGTTATTTGATTTTTACCAAATTTTGTTTTATAGTTCTCAACTCTGATCTATGATCTTCTCTGTTCAATGGACTAGTGCCATTTTAGTGATCTATAATTTGTATGTTAATGCATCCTGATTTGTAAATTTCAGGTCTGAAGTGGAAGTTTCTGAAATAGTAAAATTATGTGACCAATATAAGGTCTGTGGTTCTCTTGTATACTTTCACAGTCTCTATCGTTAACATTTTCTGTTTGGCAGTTGTCAACTTACTAAACTCTCGCTTATGGTAGCTGGATTGACATATGCTTCTAGAAGAAAGTAGTATAGTTAAAGTAGAATAGGATGGACAACTTAAATGCTGCAATGGATATTATCATTTTCTTCTAATGTTTTGCAATCCACTATGGATTTTTGGAAGTTTTTGCTTCCTTTGTTGTAAATTTCATTCATCAATGAAATTCTTGTTTCTTCTCCAAATATATCTATATTATCCTTGCCACTTGGCCTTTTACGTTTGTCAAACTGATTTTCTTTATTATTTTGTACAGGTACCAATTGTGCCATATGGGGGAGCTACATCTATAGAAGGTCACACATTGGCACCTAATGGAGGCCTTTGCATTGATATGTCTTTAATGAATGTATGTTTTTGGCCATGCATTTTATTACTGCCATGCTTCATTTTATCATATCTTATTTTACTATATGGATGAACTGAGATGCTCTCGTACTTGTTATGAAACTGTGGTCTTTTTTTTTTTTTTTTTTAAATAAATAAAATCAATAGGAAACCATCCTTATAAATAATTCTTCTTTCGGTTGTTTGCATTATCAGCATAAATCACTGAAACATTCGAGTTAGTTAATGTATTTATGTTGTTCATATATTCTGCCTATGGTCGCTTCCTATGACAGTAGAATATGTCTTAAATTTGCAGAAAGTTAAAGCATTACATGTTGAAGATATGGATGTAATTGTAGAGCCTGGAATTGGATGGATGGAGCTTAATGAATACCTAGAGCCGTATGGTTTATTCTTTCCTCTTGATCCAGGTTACTAGTTACACATGCTTAATAATATTTATCATATCAGCCCACAATTTTTTAGCAATATTCTACAATTATGGGGAAAGGAGGGGGTTTGTTCTTCTCTTCCGCCAAATCTTTCCTCATTTGCTTCTATTCTTGTGATCATGTTTGAATTCAGATGAAGCAACCATGATAAGAGTATGAGATAGATGGAAAATGTAACAGTCCAAGCCCACCGCTAGCAGATATTGTCCTCTTCGAACTTCCCCTCAAAGTTTTTAAAATGCGTCTACTAGGGAGAGGTTTTCACACCCTTATGAGGAATGCTTTGTTCTCCTCTGCAGCCGATGCGGATCTCCAATCCACCCCCTTTGGGGGCCCAACGTCCTCGCTGGCACACTGCCCGATATCTGGATCTGATACCATTTGTAACAGCCCAAGCCCACCGCTAGCAGATATTGTCTGCTTTGGCCCGTAACATATCATCGTTAGCCTCACAGTTTTAAAATGCGTCTACTAGGGAGAGAGTCTAGCCCTACTCCGATCAGTGCCTCGCACCGTCTGGTGACTGGCTCTGATACCATTTGTAACAGCCCAAGCCTACCGCTAGCAGATATTGTCCACTTTAGGCTTTTCCTTCTGGGCTTTCCCTCAAGGTTTTAAAACGCGTCTACTAGAGAGAGGTTTCCACATCCTTATGAGGATTGCTTCGTTCTCTTCTCCAACCGATGTGGGATCTCACAGAAAACTATTTTCTATCCATTGTTGCTGTGTTAAGAGATTCAAAGAAGTAAGAATTAAAGAGAAGAACAACCACCTTCCCTTTCACCTCTCTAGACTAGATTGAGTTCAGTGGGTCATTGATACGTTTGAAAAGCTTATAAGTATGGTAACATCTGTTAACGGACCTTTCCCCAATTCCCTCACCTCTCTAGCAAAAGATGTGTCTTAAACCCTTTCCACCTGGATAAAGCTTTGCTTGAGTATGAAGATGCAAAACTTGTAAGATTCTTAAGTGTAAACAAAGGGTGGGGTCTTCTTGGTGAGCTTTATCTAAGGTCTTCAAGATGGTTCGAAGACTCCCAAGGAAGAATAACGTTGTTCCATCTTGTGGAGGCAGCTTCCAATTTGAAATCTACCTCTAAATTGATGGAGAAGAGAGGTTTTCGGAAGATTCGGGAATATATATGGTGGCTTTATTGAATGTTTCAGAATCCTTTAACTTGGGTAGGGGGATAGAAATGTTCTACTTGTTTACAAATTTCTTTACTCCAAATCTCGTTGCGAATCTTCTGAACTTCAGTATTTCCTTTTACTTGTCGTTTATTTCTGTATACTTTAGTAACCCAGATGTTTAATAATCTCTGGTCGTGATTGATGAAAATTTTAACATCATTTTTCTATTTTGGCCCTCTTCTATAATTGGATTCTCATGTTATTTGTACCTGTTTGAAAATCAGGCCCTGGGGCAACAATTGGGGGTATGTGTGCCACACGATGCTCTGGTTCACTGGCTGTGAGGTATTGTCTTACTTCCGTTTCTCAAGGTTGGATTGCATGCCTTCTCTGTTCATAAATGGAGATTTGCTTCATAATGTTAATATTTTCCACTTATATAAGGCGTTTGCATATCTAGGTGTTTTTTTTTGCTTCAGGTACTGTGCAATATCTTCAGTCTTCCATTTCCCCCTTCTTGTTTGACATATGAATTTTATTTGCATTTATTTTGCAATTATATTATTTTTAAACTTGTATTAGAGCATTTGGATATTTTATGGGATTAATGATTTAATTCATGATTTGAAAATGAGTGTTTGAAAAAACAAAAAAAATTGAAAAAATAAGTTACACTTCAAAACTTTTTAAATTTTGGAACGCATTTGGTTGTTAATTCATTTTCGAAGGTTGAGAATTTTTAGAATATCTACAGTTCTTTCTGTAACTTTAGATACTTTTATATTTATATTTTGAATGATCAAAAAATTATGTTTTACCAAAATTAAAAAGAATTCAATCCCTCAGAATCCTATTTAAAAAAGTTGTTTGCCCAATTTTCAACTTAATCTTGCTAAATGGGTATTCTTTGTGACCATTTTCTTTAAGAGCAAATAAATATTTATGGTTCACAACACCTTCGTATTTCCCTCCATTTTATTTAATAAAAACTTTTAACATTAAATTTTGTTGTTTCTACTGAAATTAATGATTCTTATATTAGGTAGGTATGGTACCATGCGGGACAATGTCATCAATCTTAAGGTTTGATATTTCTTGATTAGATTTTGTTTTTAGATAAAGAAGCCACCTTGCTGATGTTGGATATATTGCAGGCAGTACTTGCCAATGGTGATGTTGTCAAGACAGCATCTCGTGCTCGAAAGAGTGCTGCAGGGTTAGTTTTTCTTTTCTTTTCTGTTTATCATTATCTTTTCCCTACATTCTTGTTATTAATCCAATCATTGATTTCTTATTTTTGTGTTATTAACCCAAGCACCGATTTCTCATATATGCATACGCACATTTAAAACTTTAATCCGTATGTGAGCTTGTGCTTATTGTTGCATTTATTTTATTTTATTTTTTCCTGAGATTTTCTCACTTTTGGTGAAGTGACGAAGACTGCAATTAGAATAGAGGAAAATGTTAAGACATTTATGAGACTTCAAGTTTTCTCTAAACTGCTTCCTTGAAACTAGACATACTACAAGTAGTCCTATGTACTTGGGAGAACATCTGAAATTTTTTGTCTCTTCAAAAAAAAAAAAAAAGGAACGCAAAATAATAAAAAGATAGAAGAAGAAGGACAGTGTTGAAACTTTGGTATTAGTAGCCCACAGGGTTGTATAAAGCTGCCCTTTCTACGGATTTTCTCTCAACTCTCTTAAAGAATCCAAATTCCTCAATAACGAGGAAAAGGTAGAACTGACTAGTTGCACGTATTTACGTCACACAGAAGGGATGTACGAGGCTTCAGAACTTTAGCCTCAACCAGCCATAAGGACACATCAACTATGCCTTAAAGTAGAAATCTATACGACCATTTATATTTCTTACGTTTAGATTGAAAAAGAAGTAGTGTGTGATATCTTTGTACTTATAGATGAAAACGAAGTTGTGTGATGGAATAATACTAAGATTTGGGCGAACAAATGGCCGTTTTCTACAACCATAATTTTCAAGAGGACATTGCCCTGAACTTTCATTATTTAGTGCTCCACTAACAGCATGGGATAATTAATATCTCAAGTGTGGACCCTTGGGATTTTGATCTCACAATACTATCCTTGGGTTTAACGGAGTTAACGCACTCATTTCTTTGAGTGGTGCTCAATGCTTAATGCGAGTCTTTGGAGCTGGTGGGTCTTATTTCTACTATTGCTAATTTAAGGGTTGGGTTAGGGAGAAGGGATCTTTGGGTTTGGGAGCCTAATCCTTTAGAGGGTTTCTCTTTTCGCTCGTTCTTTATTATTCTTTATTCCCCTTGTTTCTTCAAGGGGCATCGGTTTTCCTCTCTCTGGAGGATGAAAATCCAAGAAAGCGAAATTCTTTGCTTGGAAAGTCTTATATGGGAGGGTGGATACTCAAGATCATATCGGGTGACATTCTTCCTTGGTGTTACATCTGCAGTGGCGCCCTTTGCAATCCGTAGGAGGAGGATTTGGATCATCTCTTGGGAAGCTGCTAGTTTGATAATTCCCTTTGGAGGTGGTGCTTTAGTTCTTTTTGGGTGGCCGTGGTACGTAATAGGATAGTTGCTCTTTGATCTGGAGATTGTGATAAATTCTCCTTTTTGAAATGAGGGGAGAGTCTTGTGGCATATCTGTTGTTTTTTTATTACGTGGGGACTGTGTCACGAGAGGAATAGTAGGACCTTTAAAGAGGTGGAGAGATTTTGGGAGGAGGTTTGGGAGGTGGTGGGATTTAAATACGTCCTTATGGGAATCCGTCAGTCGAATTCTTTGTAACTATCAACTTAGTTGTATTCTTTTGGATTAGAGTCTTTTTTTTTTTTGTAGCTGTGGACTCCTTTTGTGGGCTTGTCTTTTTTTTTTTTTTTATGCCTTTGTAGACTCTTTCATTTTTCTTGATGAAAAGCTTAGTTTCTTAATATATATCTATATATATTCTGTTTATAATCCAAGGTGTCAGCCTTACCTAGTTCGTATTGTAGGTATGATTTGACTCGTCTGATGATTGGAAGTGAAGGAACTCTTGGTGTAATAACTGAGGTCACTCTTAGACTTCAGAAGCTTCCAAAGTATTCTGTGGTAACTTGCTCTGACGCGTGTGTAAACACACACCCTCGTAGTCTCTCACCCTTTCTCTTACACGCCCACACACACCTTGAGGTCTTTTTTCCCAGTTCTAACTTCTGATTGTATTGTTAATATCATTCTATTTTTGAGGCAGATTCATATATTTTAAATTTGTTTGGTATGGGATGTATCTTAGATTTTTAATCATCATTTTCAAGAAATTCGTATTAATTGTTGAGCTTTATATTGAGAAAAGCTAAAGCATGTTCGAAGTGCATCAAGGTTGTGAACTGTTGAAACATTCAACGAATGAATTTTAAATGAAGCATCAATTCCATGTTGTGGAATGATAACCTTTGATCTGTTAACATCCTTCTTAGTCAGTTTTTCTTTTTGGAAGCTGAAATAGAATTTCATTATAAATCCACTTTTTGATTTGAAAATGAAAGGAAACGAACTTCTTAGGCATTGGATGCAAAATTACATATTTGTAAATGCTAGATCCTATATCCTTTTCGACTCTAGTGGGGTTTGCCTTCTGCTCATTACAAAATATTCTAATGAATTCTTAAGATAAGATGTAAATAATTTCTTATTGGAGATGAAAATTCATTATTAAGCTTGTTCCAGGTTGCAATGTGTAATTTCCCTTCCATTAAAGATGCAGCAGATGTTGCAATTGCAACAATGTTGTCTGGTATACAGGTAGCGCTTTAGCATCGAATGTTTTTGCTTTCCTTTTCCCTCCTTTGTTTAACTCACTCTTATTGAATTCTTTGTATCCTCCATGCCTGTTTAGGTGTCAAGAATGGAGTTGCTTGACGAGGTTCAAATCAGGGCTATCAATAATGCTAACGGGAAGAATTTGCCTGAAGCTCCCACACTAATGTTTGAATTCATAGGGACAGGTGCATATGACATTTCCTGGAGTTCACATAATGCTTTCCTTTGTTTTTCCAATATTCATTATAGACAAGAAGGCCCTCGATTGCGGTTCATATCCCATCTAGTGCTTCCATATTTCTGCAGATTCATTATTATACTTTTTTCCCTGATATCCAGAGGCATATTCACGTGAGCAAACACAGATTGTTCAGAAGATAGTTTCTGAACACAATGGCTCAGATTTTGTCTTTGCTGAAGATCCAGAAGCCAAAAAAGAACTTTGGAAGGTACGGATTACAACCTACAGAGATCTCATTCTTGTTTAGGTTGTGCATGATTTTGGCCCAAAAACATTTCTAATTTTTTAGTTATTTTTCATATGGATCCTTGAAGTGGCTTCTCAAACTCTTGATTTCTGACCCTTCAATGACTCGAGGGTTTTCATTCCAATTGCATATGGTTTATTGTTTTACTCAAGCCGCCCACCATAAAATAAAATTTCAAAATTTCCCCTTTCTGCACCTTTTCACGATTATTGTGGAAGAATGAGTTCTGTACGGGCGATCAAATATTTAATATAAGTTTCTCGTACAGTTATTCGATCCACCCCCATGGTGATTTATGTGGGATTCCTGTAAGAAATTCGGTCCAATTACTTTTACTGCCGACCACTATTTGACTCTTATTATGGTCATTTCCATGCAGATAAGGAAAGAGGCGCTATGGGCATGCTTTGCGTTAGTACCCAATTTTGAAGCAATGATCACGGTCTGTAGATAGAATACAATTGCATTTACTCAACTTTCAAAAATCTTACGCTTTTTTAGTTGTATTTTGTGCTCTAAACCCTACAAGAACCTATATACTAGTTTTTATCCCAAAATCTCTCTTTTCGCTTATTAATAGTTTAGAATAGCTATACTTCCATGTATCTCAGATCCGAGGGATATGGAGTTAAATAAATATGCAACGAAATTCCTTAGACGAGGGGACCTCAATCATGGTGTTTATAATTGCTTCTTTCTGAGATATCGTCATTTCATTTCACACCTTTTGATGCCTCCTAGGATTTATTTTCTTTGTTTTTCTGCAACTATTTTACAATTTTTTATCTATTACAGGATGTATGTGTTCCGTTATCTCACCTTGCAGAATTGATATCAAGTTCTAAACAAGAGTTGGATGCATCATCACTAGTTTGGTATGTCTTCTCTTGGTTATGTCAACTGGCGTTTCTCCTTCATTGGGGACTACTGACTAGTATCTTACTGCGTGCAAGCACTATTTATTTTGTAATATTATTATATAATGACTTGTAAATAAATTTCATCAAGTTTCTAACAATTAAGATGGTCTTAAAAAAAACCTCAAAATGAGTTTAGTTTAGTAGTAAATGAAATGTATTTCTTACTTTAATATCAAACCTAGGTTTGTGCGTGTAGTACTTTTTAAAATTTTAGAACAAATCTTACACAATTTTTGGTGCATAATTAAAATTGAATCAAATACTTGACGACTTTTGCAAGTGGGAAAAATGATTTATGAAAATACTTTTCTACTCATTTGAATGGCTGAAAATATATTGCTCACTACAGCACGGTCATTGCCCATGCTGGCGACGGGAACTTCCACACGGTCATTCTGTTTGATCCAAACAAAGAAGAACAACGGAAAGAAGCTGAGCGACTCAATCATTTAATGGTTTATAAAGCATTGTCAATGGAAGGTACTGTCTTCTTCCCTTTTTTCATCTTCACTGAATGAATAAGTTTTGCTTGTGCTCCAATATTTCTAATTAACTTGCTTCTATTACTTGGTAGTTTCATTGTTGTTTTTATCTCTAAAAGGAAAAAGTTCTTGGTTACATCAACAAGAAAAAGAACATAGCTTAATTCTCATAAAGTATGTAATCTCGATCGAAGAGGTTAGAGTTTCAAATTTCTCACTCCACAAATTCTTGAACTAAAAAAGAAACTCTATATCTAACAGTAGTCAACATTTGTCACAGCCCAAGCCCACCGCTAAGAGATATTGTCCTCTTTGGATTTTTCCTTTCGGGCTTTCCCTCAAGGTTTTTAAAACGCGTTTGCTAGGAAGAGGTTTCCACACCCTTATAAAGAATGCTTCGTTTCCCTCTCCAATCGATGTGAGATCTCACAATCCACCCTCTTAAGGACCCAGCGTCCTCGCTGCCACTCGTTTCTCTCTCTAATCAATGTGTGATCTCACAATCCACCCCCTTCAGGGTCGCACATTGTTGATGTCCACCCCCCATTGGAGTTCAGTGTCCTTATTGATGCGTTTTAAAACCTTGAGGGGAAGCTCGAAAGAGAGCCCAAAGTGGACAATATCTGCAAGTCGTGGGCTTGGGCTGTTACAACATTAAACCTAGTGAAGATCCAAATCTCCCTTAAAAACTCTTGGGCTGTTACAACATCCACTGTTGTGTGGTGGTTATCTAGGGATGCAAGCCGAAACCATAAAACAACACCTACCAAACCGACCCCGTTTGAACATGTTGGTCAATTCAATTTTATAACTTCACAAAAAAAAATAGTTGATTGGGATTTTTCTCATTTTCCATCAGTTTTGATTCTAAGCCCTCATTGATTTTATTAAAAGTTGGTTTCTATTTGCATATGTAGATTGGTTTTGTGTCAATTTTGGCTAAAAATCTAATCAAACCAAACCACATATGTTATCAGATTTTCCTTCTAGTTATCTCAATAGCTTGCTAAAAAAAAATTCCAAAATTTGAAACAAATTTCAGATCATGTCTAAAGATGGGTTCTTTGGCTATTAATGAGCAGGAACATGCACCGGTGAACATGGGGTTGGAACGGGGAAAATGAAGGTATTTCTTTAACTCGTAAAAGCCTTTAGTTGCAAATTATTTCGATTTAACTTGACATGAAAGCATCAGCATACATGAGAGGTCAAAATAGCAATACCTACATAAATGAATGTATAGTTTCACCAAACAAACAATTTTTTGGTATTAAGAGATTTGGGATATAGATTACCAATTGAGTTTCTATCCGATATTCATTTTGGTTTACTTAATTTCTTTAAATCTTAGTTAGCTAAACTTCTAAAACATAATTAGCCGATTTCAAATTTTGAAGCTTAAAATATTTTGTAAGATTGAGTTTCAAATTTCTAGAAAGTTAAATAACCTTTTAACTAATTGAACTATGTTCATGTTGACATAAAGAGACACATGTGCATAGATAGAGTTACGAAACTAATAACTAATAAAGAATGAGTTTTCGTTTCTTCTGAATATATAGTACCTGGAAAAAGAACTTGGAGTGGAGGCATTGAGGACGATGAAACGAATAAAGGCAGCGTTGGATCCAAACAATATTATGAATCCAGGAAAGCTCATCCCTCCCCATATTTGTTTCTGAACAGTTCCATTCTGTTTTTATTAAGCCAACTCTTTAAGCTTTTAGATAAATACTTAAAATTGGTCGATCTGTTGTTATTTTTCTCTGTCAAATGATTTTCCATACATTTTTCTTCCTTTTGTCCCTATATAGTTATGTTTTTAACGTTATAGTGCGAGACAGAGAATTTTATGTATAATTTTGATTGAGAAGATCTGTGTACAACTAAATTATGATTGATTTTAGTTTATATTCTAATTAATATTAATTAGATTTTAATTTCATCATTTTTAAATTTCATGCTCGCGTCTACTAATTAATATGACCTTTTCTCGTCGAGGATTAATCAATTTTGTTTATTTGTTTTTGTGAAATATAAAATAAATAAATGATGACTTTAAGAATAATATGAGCCTAGCTTAATGCTAAAAAATGGTTATTTCTTCTTGTGAAGCTAGAAGTCTAATTATTTGAAGTGGCTTTTTTTTTGGATTCAAATCTATAGATTAGAGGTGAATGAGTTTTTAGAGAATATAAATAAGGTAACTGTTTTACCCATTTTTTTCAACCTATAAAATACGTAATATGATAATTTTGAATATTTTGATTTAAAAAAGAAAGTTATTTTCACACTAACTTTGGGGGAAGTTTTATTATTATTGTTTAATTTAAATTATGAGGAAAAAAATGAATAACAACTAAATTACCGAACACAATTTTGTTTATTTCCTTTGATTTGATAAAAAGGAAAGAGTAAGAGACTATAAATATTTAATAAATAAAATTTTGTTTATATTTGACTATAAATTAGAGAGAACAAGCGAATAGTAAGTGATGAGATGTTGATAAACGGTTTTTTGTTCATATTTTTTTAGAAATAATATCAAAACAATCTTTGAAAGTTCAAGAGAGTATCTTTTTAACATTTTTTTTAGTTGAAAGATGTTCGTAAGATGAGAGTTTACTTCTCCGTTGAATTGAAATTAAAAAACTAATAGTATTACTACCTCCATTGAAAATAAGCAAGGGGTGACGACCTTTCTTGGATTCTAAATGCTATTTAATACATAAACTCTAAACTAATATGACAGAATTCCCCCATTGAATACAGAAAACTATAAATGAGAACACATTTTTATGCAAATCTTACGTTTTTATGAAGTGATGGAAAGTTAAAAAGAAAAAAAGAAAAAAAAAAGAATACAAACCTTTCCATCTATTGCCAATCAGCTCAAACTCTGATCTTCTTTCCAGGTTGTATATCATCATCATCTTCATTCATTTCCTTCTCCATTTTCTTTTTAGCCAGTATCTTGTTGATCTTGTGAAGTTCATTGTTGATCTTCTGGTCCTTGTTTTGTTTTCGCGTCTTTCGACCGTCTTGCATCTTCACACCAAACTGGAACGCTGCCTTTGGCATGGCTTCCTTCTGCTCGTTGTACTTCGCCCACTCCTCCTCTGTCTCGAAGTCCCATCGATGAAGTCGGCCCTTTGCCTACAACAATGAACTTCAAAATCAATACTCAAATCCCAGTTCGTTAAACCGATTTGGACTTGTATCAAAGACAGAAATCAGAAAGGACTTCGTATATGAGAACATCATCAAATTCAAACTTCAAAGAACCATGTATTTTCAAAGAAAGATCTCGAAGGTGATAAGATAATACCCGGCCTCCCATGTCCATTTTTGATAAGTCATCTTCGTCGTCACTGTCCACAATTTCACGGTTATATTCTTGATATCCAGGGTAACATTCAGAATAACTCTCCGATATAAAGTTTGGATCCTTCTCTCGTGCATCTCTCTCTCTCAGTTGTTGTAGTCGCTGATCGTCTCTCTTGAACACGGAGCCTAAGCCCCTATCTTTCTCTTCTTGAGTCATGAGACGGGGATCCGGTGCAATGTTTGCTCCTGTTTGCATATCATACGCTTGCATGTTGAGCTGAAGGTACTGTTCAGAATAAGCCAGTTGATCAGAATACTGGTAGTCCTGCCACTCTCCTTGGTAGCCAACAGGAAACGCCTGAGGTTGCATCACCCCATATCCATTCTGCAACATCAATGAACTTGAGATAAGAAACAGAGATGGTTAAAAGAAAAAAAAAACGTTAGAATAACAAATTAGGTTCCTACGGTTCGAAAAAAGTTAGAATCTAATCAAAAGTTAAAATTTTGTTTCTATGGTTTGATTAGATCTTATAAATAGTCTCTACCACTAGAAGCCCCTAAGAGATTGTGTACGCAGCATGACTTCCATCAGTAAGAACTATTTATGAGGTTTTATCACATCTTAGAGATGAAATCCTAATTTTTAACACCGTAGAAACTAAATTCTAATTTATGACCAAATTTGTAAGTTTTTTAATAAAAATAATAATAAAGGTACAAGCAGCATGCTAATGACTCTGGATTGTAAATACAAATTTCTGCCTGCAATTTGAAAAACAATAGCATATCTTCAGGTTGCACAAGCAAAAACGATCAACTTACTGCTTCTTGCCATTCCTGAGGTGGTCCAGAGGGTGGGACGGGGCCATACACTGGTTCTGAGAAATAACTAGGTTTCTCCTTATTTCGAGGAGATTCTTCCATGTCTTCTGAAAGAGGACTCTGGCTCAGGTCCTTACCAGGGACAGCATAATCAACGCCATCACCTACAAAAATATCATCCTCTTCTACTCTTGCAACAACTGGCCCTTGCTTCTCCTTTAAAACTATTTGATTTTTCTTGAGAGGGGGTGGAGGGGGCAATATCTCTCTTTCAGTTTGCTTCTTTGGCACGCCAGAATCAAGTGTTGATGGCTTGTTGTTTCCAACATATTCATTAACAATAGCTGAAATCTTAGCTGCAAAGAAAATAAAAAAGGAATGGTGAATTAAAAAAGAAAATAAAAAATGAGAGATTAAAAGGATCCCAATTGCTTGATGAAAACTTAAACAATCATATCAAACAAATGTTCAATGAATGAAGAGAATATTGAGGTGGAGTTCTTAAAGTAAAAAGGGCAAATTGATCCGTTCATAAATTCTCAGACATTACATTGCAATTTAGGCATTCAAAGAAGAAAGACATGTCCCTAATAATTAAATGCTTGCACTTGTATAAAAGTTTAACCACCACGTGCCAATACATGCAGTAGAACTGGGACACAATACTCCTCAAGTACGACAATCGAATCTTTTCTTCTTCACGCATAATACCGTTAATAACAAACCTACTCTGGCATGAGAGAAACTGTACTACAATAATTATGCTTTCTATAATATTTATAGAAAGAAGAGGAGTGACACATTGAAGTGGCAGCTTTCTTCCCTATCCTTTCATGTTACTCTTGCGGCCTTTATTTTTAATTAATGGAAAAAAAAAAAAAGGCAAGTACCAACTACCTTTAACATCTTTATCCTTCTTTTTCTTCTTCAAAACTTTTCCTGAGGATCCGAGACGAAGATATGACATGATTTTAGCAATTCGATCTAGTACAGAACCATCAACATTGACTGTAACCATTTCCTGCCGCAGGAGATCGATGATGAAAATCAGATAGGTTGTACAAGACTTCAGAGGAAATGATGAAAGGAAAGAAAGATTTCACCAAGAGATCAAGAAAAAATGAACCTCTGGAACTGGACAGTCAGCTTTACTTCTATGCAAGGTCGTTGGAATATCGTGAGAATATCCACCCTCCTGTGAATAAGATACGCATATAGTAAAATTCAGTAAGGATGTCACGAGCAAGGGAGACAATAAAGTTCACTGGATTAAATGAGTGAGTTATGCCACTTCCCCCAAATAAGGATCATTCTCTCTGAAGAGCAACCGCCACTTTTTTTTTTTTTTTTTTTAATATTTG
>NW_019272041.1:2555332-2628638 GCF_002738345.1 Cucurbita maxima
TTTTTTTTTTTTTTTTTTTAATATTTGATGAAGTGTATGGTTGAAATCCAGTAATATAAAACAGACCAAAATTTAGATCCAATAGTGTTCAAAGTTTGGAAGACAAACACCTACCAATCAACAATGCAGCTATCAAAGATTTTAATTCATAACCCAACAAACCACCACATTTTACTGATAAGATTATATTTTTTAAAAATAATGTATAAAGGCAATTACACTCTTGTTAGTGCAATCTGAAAATTACATTGCTCCAACTAAATTGGTATCAAACACTCGGATGGTTTACTTGTCTAATTTTACCTATGTGCACCAACTCTAATAAACAGAAGGGTAAAATGAGGCCAAAAAATAAAGTACATGAGTGCTTTAAACCAATTTTAAAGAAGAGATAGGCTAGCGTATTTTGAGGGGTACAATTTGTAGTTGCCTTCAAAAATCAAATTACATGATGAAAGGCAACTGTTCCATCCATATGATCACGCTATATATCATGCATGTAAAAATAGAAGAAATAACTGTCCATTTAATTATAAATGATAGTTAAAGCAATCTGAGCACGCTTTGACCTCAATTCACGAACAAAAATGTGGGTAAATTTCAATGAAAACACTGTTACTTTTGAAATGAGCCCCAGATGACAAGGATGGAGGAATATCATATATCTGTCAGTCAGCTTTATTTAAACTAAACGAGATAAAAGGAAAACATTGATTACCATGTTAAAAATAAATGTTGTTCTACCAGGAAGGAATGTCTCATTTGACTTAGTGACTGTCTGGGGCTTGACGATCCATTTGTATACTGACTGAAATACAGAAGAATAAGCACAAAGAGTTAGCAAAAACAACCCACAGAAGCATATGACCATAACCTGAATAAACCCCTATTTACAAAACTTTAATGCTAAGAAATAAAATACACCTTTGCTGTTGCAGTTCGAAACAAAATTTGTTGGTCTTCCTTGAGTGTACTGCAATATCAGCATTCAGCAGATTGTTATGTCATTATAGTAAAAGAAGAAAGACTCTTGAAAAAACATCATCAGACATTATTGTACACAACACAAATAATAGATAATTTGAACAAACCCACCACTTATTTTGTTTTGCACTTCATTCGAATAGAAAGTTTTAACATAAGTAGGCAAATTATCAACTCCTTAATCTTTTAAATATTAAACTCAAGTAAGGCAAGTATGACATGAAATAGAGAACTATTCACAAAAGCAACTGAGTTGTTGCGACAAGTGTTATCCGGTTCTTTCACTATATTTCACCAAAATAAACATCGAGATAAATGGGCGGCAATCAGTTACCTAGCCTTTCCTTCAGTATCACCGCCGGCGTCTGGCTTCTTATCAATCTCACTTCTTACTTTATTGAGCAAGGCATAATCCAAACCTTTCACCAAATGGGTATGCTCAACGTCCCCTGCATCAAAGCAGCTCAAAATATTAGTATAATAATTATAATAACAACAACAAAACAATAATAATAATAATAATAATGACTTGGAAATGTCTGATGATTCCAACCATAACAGCTATAAATAACAGCTTTCGAGATTAGCAGGATTCGAGCAACTCACAATGCATAATTTATGATAGAGAACTTCTCCAAAAGACACTAGACCAGCAAGGAGAAAAAATGGGCAAGTTAAACCTCTTTCTTAACTAGAAACACACTTTTCGTTAATCAGCAAAAAGTGAGGACCAGAATGAAACAATCAAAGACTTTCCCAAACATATCCACTCAAATTTCAATAAATTGCAAAGGGAGAATAGGTCCTAATTATAAAAATTCTTTTTTCCTTAGTCCATCAACATAGGGGTGGGTATTCTAACCTCTAACCAGTTGAAGATATATGCCTAGACCAGTTGAGATATGCTTAGGTTGGCTAAATATATAAACCCAAATTTGAACTAACTGCAAAGGGAGAATAGTTCCTAATTTTACATGATTCAAAAGGAAAAACTATATCTTTCTACAGCACGAACCTCCAAGGTACTTGCTCTTCTCAATGGATAACTTATGTGCATCAGCCGCTCTGAAAAAAGACAAAGTCATATTAACAAAATGAACATAGAAAATGAAGAAGAAAATACTTAAAAACAAACTACAAAAGAAAATTGCATTGAGCAAATGGAGGCAGCAGGTCTAACCGAATGTCCACAGTCCCAGGAGGGGCAACAGCATGAAAACCCAGCTCGGTGGATTCATAATCAGGATTCTGATCTTCTCTTCGTTCTTTAGCTCGGTCTCTGTATTTAGGAGTTTCTGGTTCTTCTGTTTTCTCCTCACTGTAAAGTATCCAACGAAATAAGAGACACAATGAACATTGCCCTAAAACTTCTCACAAATTTTTTGCTGGAACAAAGTACAGAATGGAAAAATCTAACAAAACAATAGAAATCGCATTATATTGGAGCTATACTTACTTGTGACGAGCCAATTTATCCTTGTAATGCTTTTTTGCGGAAGACATTTACGGCAATTTCAAGATTATAATCTCCAACTGGGACAAACAGTATGTTGAAACTCGGGAAGACGAAGCTAGGGCTCGAAAATTCCCAAAATTTGAAGCTGCTGTGTTTTAAATTTCTTCCGATCAGTGAAATTTGGGGCAGTTTTCGCGGATGGGAACCAAGGGTAAATTGGTAGTTTTCGCAAATTCACATTTATTTTACTAAAAATTAGAGGCTAAATTGGTAATTTTATATAGAATTGTTCAAATAACTCGAGAACTTGACTAACACGGGCTAACGAACCCAAATCATAAAAGCTGAATTGGGTTGAATTTTTTTTTAAAAATCTAAAATTCGGGCCCGTTCACAAGTTGACATTTTTTGTATCAAATAAACGGGTTACAATTCAACACTATTTTTTATATCGGTATGGATAGTAGCGATGCATTGTTACTTTTGAATGTTTGATATTTGAAATTTATCAAATCTTTATTATTAATGTAATATTATTATTAACAAGTATGATTTTTTTAAAAAAATTTTAAAAAAAAATAACTCGATAACCCAACTCAACTAAAAAGAGAGAGGTGGGTTGGGTTGTGAACTCTATTTAGATGGTTCACGTCACCAATCTAAATTAGTTCAAAAGATCTTCCCGTACACATCTATTTTCATGTATATAATTATTATTTATGGATCATCGTATTCTTTAACATTTTAAAAATTTATTATCCAGTCAACAAAAATATATATATATTAGAAACCAAATTTCTTAATTATACTAAATATATATATAAATTATTAATAAAATTGAGGAGGAGGACACGTCAGAAGCCCAAACCCATTTCCAATTTCCAAACAACAAATTTGTTGGGCCTATTTTTGTCTACGTGGAGGCCCATTAACCAATGGAGCTATTTATTTTGAAAATGTTTATTCTAGTATTTAATAATTATTTTAGGGTGGTTTGAAAGTTTTTTCTATTATATAAATTATTTATTTTGAAAATATTTATTCTAGTTCTTGTATTTTTCCGTTTTTGTCTATTTTAATTTTTTTAATTTTAAAATATTTATTTCAATAATTTTCTCAAAAACAAGTAACGATTTTAAACCTTTATAAGTAATTTTGGTGAATATTTAAAAAAAAATAGTAAATAAATTACGTATGTAGACATGGACTAAAGTAATCTACGAACTAACTGTCCCCACAAATTGCTTTATTTTTTTTAAATATATAAATTAATTAAAATATCTTTAAATTTTACATTTTAACTCCAAGTTTTTAATACTTCTAGACTTAATTTTTTTTACAAAATTTAAATATACCATTATCATTAATATTTGTTTGAAAAATACCATAATACCCTTAAATTTTTTTAAACATTTAAAAAATATTTTAAAACTTAAAAAAAAAATTGGGTGACAATAATGGGTTTCGTCTATATATCGATAGTCATAATTTTAATTTTTTTTTTTTTATAAAGATAAAGTGTGTTAGTGCTAGTTTTAAAATTTTATGGATATTTTTAATATATTATTAACGGTAAAGATATTCTTTTAACTTTTTAACAAAATTAACTGTATTAATGAAATTGTGTAAAGTTAGGTGGTAATAGTTTAAGGTCAATTTTTAAATAAAATAATTACCGCTTTTATTCAAACTAATGGTAAGGGTATATTTTAAATTTTTTTTAAACCAAAAACTTTATTTTTATTTTAAATATTTTTTAATAAGAAAATAGGTTTAAAATATTTAAACAATACATTATAATTAATTGAGTTCTCAAATTATTAAAGGTACTAAAGTTTGTGGGACATCCAAAAAAGATAATTTCAAATTTAAATTTTATAATTAACTGTGGGCCATTCATAAAATGCCATCCATAATATTGAAAATGACAAAATGACAAAATTCAAATAACAATACAAAATAAAATAATTTCACCATAATTTCTCTATAATTTACTAATTATTAAGATTTTTTTAAGGCAAAAGTCAGTAATAATATCTCAATAGTTATTACATATTAATTTCAATTAAGTTTTGTAATATTACAATAAATAATAAAAATTAGTTGCATACCCGAGTTAAATCCTAGCTTGATTTTTGTCAAAACTAACCCAATCAAATTATCGATTTAGAAAAAAATATAAAAATAACTATAAAAAATGACCATTTTTTAATAGACGTAAAATTTTAAATAATTTTTTATTAGTTTTATTAAATTAAAAACCATATATTAAATATATTTGACATAATTTAGGCTTCATTTTATATGGTCAAAGTCAAGATGAAAAATGGTGGCCAAATAATAATAAACATGGCTACCATATTGATGACAATTAGTATATATTTTAAAAAATTAAATAATAAAAGTAGATTTAAAAAATAAATAAATTATAACTATTGTGAATTAATTTGATAAAGAAAAACAATTTAATTTTTGTTAATATTTTATATTTGTATTTATTTTTTAATACTAAATTTAATAAATTCGATATGTCGATCAAGATACATCCTTAACCGAGGCTACTAATCAATTGAGACATAATTAGGTTAACACGACGATGATATCCCATTAGGATTGTAACACGAGAGTTCAAACCCTAAACTTTTAAGGGAGATCACTACTATTGAACTTCAATTATCGATCAAGTCCATTATTAACATAGTGTTCGAGGTGATTCATTTTGTTAGCGTCGATCTTCTTCTTCGAATGTAATATATGTTGTAGACGCTAAAAACTAAGTTCGAGTTGATGTAGAACGAGGGCTAAGATTGGATTACTCACGTTTCTCTCGAACACTCTTAAAGGGAGTGTCTCAGATTTTTATAGGAACACATGTAATAGTTTCTTTGCCATGAGGTGGGCAGCAGGTCTTCTTCAGTCGTGTCCTCTTTCTTTAGGTAGATTATCTGATCGTTCTTCGTGCTAGGTCAAAGACAACCAAAGTGTTGTCGGAATTTCATCTCTTAACCTAATTTAAATTCGAGCTCATATACTATTTTCGGGCATTTAGATCAAGTGACAAATTGTAAGCTTATGCTTAAAATCGATAATTAAAAAAAAAAAAAGAAAAAAGAATATTTACGGTCAAAATCAACAAACCGAATGGATATATCAAGGAAGTCAAAATCTTCTATGATTAGGAAAAAAAAAAAAAAAAAATCCCATAATTACCTAAAAATAAAAATTTAATTTAAAAAATTAAAAAAAATGGAAATAGGATTTATAGTATATGTGCATTTTATCAACCTCCTAAACTTATAGTAATTTACAAATAAACCCTTAAAAATATTTTAAAAAAATTAAAAAATTGTTGTAATTAAGAACTATAATATTAATTTTTAAAAGTTGAAAATTATAGAGAAAATAAAAAATGGAAAATGGGTAATTTTGTAAAATTGAAAATGAAGGGGGGTAAGATAGTAAAATGGAATTTGCAATTATCTTAAAAAGAAAATTAGAAAAAGGAAAATCATAATTGAAATGACGAGGAAATTAGTTGGTAAAAAAAGATCGCTCCGACAAACGAACCTCCAACGGATCGACGATTCACTTAGAAATCTAACGGTCCATCTCGCTTTCTTTGTCTCTCGCTCGTTTCTCTCCCATTCTCTCTGCTCAGAGCTTTTTCCCTCTCTCTCTCTCTCTATCTTTCATCAACAATATCGCAGAAGTCGAGAAATCCGAATGAAAGAGACCTGATACGACAAAGAATTCATTTAATTTAGGGTTTCCAAATCTCTCTTATTCTCTTCCCCTCCAAATTCTGTTTCCCTCCAAGAAAGCTTTCCCCTATTTGTTGTTCCCCTCTGTTCTTAATTTTTTTTTTCGGGTTATAAGCTTGATTTTTTGATTTGAAGAAGTGGGGGAAGGTTTTCTTAATCTGAGTTTCTTCAGATTTTGGTTGGGGGAATTGGAATTTTCGCGGGAAAATACCAACAGTTTGTGATTCTCAATTCTTTCCACGCCTTCTCGGGTCGTTTTATTAGCTCCTTCAAGGTATGATTTCGTTCTACTTCGTATTATGAATGTTTGTCGTTTTCTCTGGTTTTTGATCTAGATTGTTGTATTGGTATGAAGATTTGTTGTTATTAAGTTCTGATTTCATTTCATTTTCCTTATTAGGTAGTTCTGTTCTCTGTGTTTCTGATCTCGGAGGAAGGAGACCTGATTTTAGGAGGGGAGAGAATTAAATACAGAAATCCATTATTCAAGAGAGTGGATTTGTGAATTTCATTACCGGGTCCTGTTATCTTGTTTGGATTTATCCATAGTTGTAGAATCACATTGTGTTGCATTTCATATACAATTTGATTAGAGTTTGAATGCACATTGGTTTATGGATTTCAAGGCACCTCCATCTTCATTGGAAATTGTAAAAAGCAGTAATTTCCCCTGCAGTTGTTCATTGTCCACTGGGCCATCCACTACTTGGATTCGATCTGTTAAAAGGAAGTATGAAGAATCGGATTCTTTTAGCCCACTTGCTATCGTTGGGTTGGATAATTTTTCTGTCATACGGGTACATATTGAGAATGAATGCAACGCTTTGCGGGAGATGGCTAATAATCAAAAACAAACAATTCAGGATTTGAATATTGAACTCGAAGAGGAGAGGAATGCTTCTTCCTCAGCTGCCAATGAGGCAATGTCAATGATATTGAGATTGCAAAGGGAGAAGGCAGAGATCCAGATGGAGGCTCGACAATTCAAACGCTTCGCCGAAGAGAAGATGGCACATGATCTACAGGAGCTTGCAGCAGTTGAGGACTTGTTATATAAAAGAGAGCAAGTTATTCAATCCCTCACTTGTGAGGTACAAGCATATAAACATAGAATGATGAGCTATGGGCTAACGGAAGCCGAGGCTGATGGCGAGAGGGTTCAGCAGAATAGTAGCCAGAATATGGTGGAATATGAGGCACAATGCGAATCTCCGATGTATGATTACCCTCCCCTACGATGCAGCTTAAACGAGGCTCAAGGTCATTTTGATCATGATAATGATATTGCTGATATTGAGAAATATGCGTTTGGTGAGACCCCACGTACTCGAGATCACGTCATGGATTTGGAAAATAGGATCAGCCAATTGGAGAGAAGTTCTAGCTACAATCACCTAGATCCTGACTTCTCTTGTACTAATAACGTTTTGGAGAAGGTAATAGTGGGACAATCTCCAAGGAGGCCAAGACATTTGAAGAAGTTTTCCACTGATTCTAGTTTCTCCATGGGTATGCCCCAAGTGAATGATTCTCCAAGATATACATCATCAAGCTTCAAGAAGGAATATGTCTCACAGAGTGAGGACTTCTCTAATTTGAGAAAAATGGATAATGCATCAGAACTTGGAGATGACATGAGTGATAGAGTTTATACCATTGACTCTATTCACAATGGAGCTACATACAATGGTTTTCACGAGCCCAAACCGTCGGTTGGCATTTACGATGACTATATAACCACGCCGAGAGGGTCGCAAAATCAGGTAGATTTTGGAGACCCTGAAATCAGAAAACTTTACTTGAGGCTTCAGGTTCTTGAAGCAGACAGAGAATCAATGAAACAAGCAATTATTTCCATGCGAACTGATAAGGCCCAAATGGTGTTACTGAAAGAAATAGCTCAACATCTATTCAAGGAGATGTCACCAGATAAACAAGTAGTTGTGAAGAAGCCATCCGTTGTGTCGAGCTTTTCTTTCATGGCGGTTTGTAAGGTGATTTTGCTGTGTTTCTGATGTTCCCATGAAACCTTTTTTGATCATTTGAACCATGACATGCTTGTTGAATGCTGCCTTCACTGTGGATTATGAATGAATGCTGGCTTTATCTTTTGCTCATACTTTGTCTAATTCTCTTCCACGTTTTGTGACCGCAGTGTATCGTATCCTTCGTTTTATGGAAAAGAAAAGCTCGTCGAAGCAAGTACGTAGCCTCTTGCCATAATGTTCTTGATTTTCGTCCTATATTTACTTGAATTCTGTCTATGCGTTCCAATTATCTATCTATCTGTGCATGGAGGTGGACTGTGAAGATAGTGTTCCCTGTTTGCATTGCTATATTAATTAGATTACTATCAAACCAATGTTTGATCTGTAGAAGATAGCAATTGTGATATCCCATATTGGTTGGAGAGAAGAACGAAACACTCCTTATAAGGATGTGGAAACCTCTCCCTAGTAAACTCGTTTTGAAACTGTGAGGCTGACGACAATACGTAACGGGTCAAAGCGGACAATATCTGCTAGTAGTGGACTTGGGTTATACAGCAATGTTGTGGGAAGTCTATGACTCGAAAAGATTTCAAGTGAACCCAAACATTTTTATAAACATATCATTCTATTTTTGCATTCCATGTCCTCCGAGCACGTGAAAGTGCGTTCGGGTTTATGAGAAAGTTTGTGATAGTAATGTTCCAACCTCCATTATTCATATCTCTTATGGGACTGCAGGTACTTGTTTGGGTTGTCAAACAGTGTTGGCTTGCTAATGCTTCTCGAACAGGGTCCGGACACGAGACAGTGGAGATGTCTTGCAAGCACACAAGTTTAGTACTGCTCACCTGATGTTCATATCCAATCAAACCCGACGTCCCGAATATGTGTGTATGTCCAGTGAATACGATTTCTCTTTTGGCTTCTCTTTTTTTGGATTCATTGTGTAGTGGCAGAAAGGGGTAGCGTGCGAGTCATTCGTTTATTTGATTGTTCAAGGATTGATTATACTTGACTGGTTGATCCGTAGAACACAGATATGATATATAGGAATGCTTTACTCGTTTTGTTTCGACGAACTCTGCTCGAGGAACGTAACGTCTGATAGCCCTCTCCTGTATATTTCAGATTGAAGAATGATTTATAGCCAGTCGAATGCACAATGGCTGCCTTTGCTTTAACATCAAATCTCTCAAGTCTTTTCTCCTTTCCTGTGGCCTCTAATCGTTGTTCTTTCATGGTGTTGTGGTAGTATATGCACCATCTCTATCAATTTAAAATCTTTTATTTGAGAGGAGAGGGTTTGCAGAATTGTGAGTGGTGCTTGTATTCAGAGCTCTGACCATATTTCAAAACCGTTTAATATATACTTTTTGGTCATTGAGACTTAAGTTTAGTTTCTATTCGGTATCTAAATTTTCGTCGTATAAGACTTTATTTTAGTTTATATATTTTTAAAAAATGGATTATTTTGGCCTCTACCAATAATTTATGTTAATTCGGATGTGGTGTGACTTATTTGTTGTCCACGAGTTTGAAGTAAGGACGTGTTGATCTAGGGTCGAAGCTTTTGAACTTCTTATGAGTCATTCATATTTGTAAACTTCGACACTTGAAGCTCATCTTGCACCAACAAACTGAGGGGAAAACGACGACCAAATTTGCCATTGTGTTACATGGGTTGGTTTTTATAAATGATTTGAACATAACTTGTGGGATCTCACTCAGTTTGAGAGGAGAATGAAGCATTCCTATAAGGGCGTGAAAATCTCTCCCTAGCAGACACGAGTGTGAAAATCTCTCATTAGTAGACACATTTTATGGAGAGGAGAATGAAGTGGTCCTACAAGGGTGTGAAAATCAAGCATTCCTGTAAAGGTATGAAAATCTCTCCATAGGAGACACGTTTTTAAAATGTGTCTGCTATAGAGAGGAGAATGAAGCATTACTATAAGGGTGTGAAAATTTCTTCCTACCAGACACGTTTTAAATTGTGAGGTTGATGACGATCCATAACATACTATTGTGAGGTTGATGACGATACATAACCGACCAAAATAAACAATATCTGCTTGATCACAGAATGAGAATTTGAAATATGCACACATTTATATGTTAATAATAATAATTATTATAATAATAAGCGTTAAATAATGTTAAAGAAAACAAGTGGAACTAGTAATCCTAAGCAGTTAGTTTTTTTTTTTTTTTTTTTTTGAAATATTTTAATTTTTAGTTTGAATTTGTTATTTTTACCACACCATAAACTTAGTTAAATGTTGCAATTTCCACCATTTATATAATTTTCATTAATTCAATAATCTTAATTAAAAAAAATAATAAAAAATATCCATTAACTCACTCATTTTATTAATATCAAAATTTGCACAAATTATCTATAAAATAACCGACCAAAACTCACAAATTTAAATAAAAATTTATCTCTAATACCAATTTTTATTTTAAGCTCATCGGTTGAAATTCATGCAATTTTAGTAAAATAATAATTTGAAATTCATTAAACTTTTTTAAAAACAAGTTTTAATAAATTTTATTTAAAAAAAAAAAGAATTTTCGCACATTGAAAATAAGGTCGATTCAATTTACAAGAAATTAAAAGTAAAATCACTTAAAAATTAGAGATTATTTCATAAATTTTCGTCATATATTACCCCAAGAGAATCACAAAACTTATCTTCCTTGCCAAACAATTGCGAATTATCAATGAAAAACCGCCGGAGAACGGCGGACGCTACGACGGAATGTAATTGCAGGCCGATACACATTCCTCGTCAGGATGACCGGCAATCATTCCAGTAGCAGAAAAGGACGCCGCAACGACGGCGAGGGACGATCCGTTTCCAGTGAGACGTTGAACGAAGCTTTTGAACTCCTCAGGACGGACATGGATAATCTTCGGCGATCTAAGGTAAACGATTACAGGATCGCGTCGATTCGGAATCGGACGCAGATTCGTCGTTGTCGATTTCTTGAAAATCGTCGTGGAGGATTTGTTCACCGTCAATGGCGGTGGCCTTGGACCTCGAAGTCGCAATGGCAATTGATTCCTGGCGGCGGAGTTCATCGTTGTTCTGCAGTTACAAGCTAGGGCTTGGAAATTTGGTAAGATTTCTTCTCCTCCTCGGTTTTGCCGTCTTGAATTAGGAACAAAATAGATTGTAGTTTATATAAGAGGATGAACTATGAATGAATCTTGTCTCTTTTTCTGGAATTCAATAAAAAAATTATTTTAGTACCAAGTCAATTTATGTTTGGTTCCTTGCTTAAATTATTTGGTCATTTTTACAAATTTCTAGAAAATTGAAGAACAGGATGAATTTGAGTATGAATCTATTGATTATGCAATAAATATTCCGCCAATTTGTTGGCTAATTCAACTTCAAAGTGGTACGTGATGGATCTCTTTTGGATGAAAGTCCGATCATGAGTTTATAATGACACGAAGTCATGAGAGCTTATGCTCAAAGTAGACAATATCATACCATTGTGAAGAGTCGTGTTCATCTAACACAAAATTCTATTCTAGAGATTAAAACTATGCTCGAGATAAAGGGTTGTGATTTCAGTGAGCTTCACGGACAGTAAGATACACGAAGCATTAGTGGCCCAACCCTAAACACTAGAAAATCCTCCGAGCATAACCTAATGGATAAGGTAAAATGATTTGAGCCACACAAAGCTGCATTAATCTAACCATTTGATAATGATAAATATAAAAAATTATATTTAATTAAAATTTAAAATTTAAATATAACTTTTAAGATCGAGTATCCCATTTTCAAGATTTGAATTTTTAATTTTATGTTTAATAAGTAATTAACACAGAAAATTAATTTTTAAATAATATGGATAGTGTGCTAAGACTAAATATATAAAATTTTAAAAACTTAATTAATAGATATAATTTTTAAACTTCATGAACTTAGGTGTTTATTTATTTTATAAAAAAACCCATTTATCTTTCGAAAGAATAAAAAAAAAATCATTTTTAATTAATTGATAGAATCAATTTGACAATAACGAAAAATGATTATTAAAGTACGTGTCTCCGTGCATATCAATCTATTAGATCGATATGAACGCTATAATATCTATAATCTCATGAAAATTTTAAAATTATAGATATTAAATTAGATTTATAGCTTAATGGATTATATCAATTTCAACATTTAAGAATTAGAAAATAAAAAATAATCAAATTTCAATTACATATTTGAAAAAATGGAATTATTATTTAAAACTAATATCCTATTTATAATTATTTTTTAAATTCATCCTCAGCTAATCTCCTTTACTTAAAAAAAAAAAAAAACAAAAAAAAGAAGAGAGAAGATAGTTTTAAATTAAAAAAGAAAAATATTTTATTATTTATTATAATATTCTGGATATTGTTGTGTTAGTTTAGAAAAAAAAAAAAAAAAAAGGCCAAAAAATTAAAATTGCGTATGTTTTGAATTGTTCTTCTTGATTTAATTTAATTTTGTTATTTAAAAAAAATATATTTGAGCTTGCCGGCTGTCGGCCTAGAAAGTATTATTATTTTAATCTTTATTTAATTATTAGAAAATTTAGAGGTTAGTTGAAGACTTGAAGCGGATGAAAAAATGGGAAAACGCCTTTTGAATTTTTATTTAAATTTTGGATTTAAAATAGCAATAAAAAATTGTAATTTTTGACCAAGTAGCTTCCATTTATTATTTTTTTGGCTTATATAATTATTAATTAATATATATATATATATATTATTTTGTTCATAAATTTTTAAAAATATGTATTTTAAAGTTTAAGATCTAGACCCATTTGGACAGTTTTAAAATTTTTAATATTTATTAGAAAAAAAAAATATTTGATAGATAAAAATTTTAATTTTAAACTCACATTTCCTAAAATTTTAAAATGAAAGCTATCATTTTTTTTTTAAATTTAATTTTAAGTTTCCATAGGTTAATATATTTTGGACTACAAAAATTTTAAATTAAAATATGAAAATGAAAAGAGTAAATTTAGAATTTAAAATCTATTTTGGTTTTTAAAGTTTAATTTTAATCTTTAAAATTAATTTTATATAAAAATTCGAAAAATTAAGAAGTAGTATTTGAAAGCTTAATGATATTTAAAATTTAATTTTTTTCTATCATAGTCTTTATTCTTAATATTTACTTTATTTTAAATAAAAATAATAAATACGAGATTTATAAAATAATATAATCAGAATCAAAATAGTTATTTTTTTAAATTTTGTTGATTAAATTATTAAAATAGACATTATAAAAGTTTAGAAATAACATAATTTTTATTTTTTTTAAAAAATCAAAAGTTTGGTTTATTTTTTATTATTTCTCTACCATCAAATTTAAATTTTGTAAGAAAACAAATGAGTTTTTTTTAGCTAAATTCTAAATACAGAAACTTTTTAAAAATATACGATAAAAAAAAACCATAAATAAAAATAATGCTTATAAGATTAATTTTAAAAATAAAGTAATTATTTTTTAAAAAAATCCCAAGGGTTCGACTATCTCCTAGCAAAGCCTTGTTGAAATTAAAAAAAAAAAAGAAAAAAAATGGTAAATATAAAATAATGATGAGGAGCTTCAACGAAAACCATGCATGCAAGAGCCGTCGATGGAGGAGGATTCCGAGCGATAATCTCTCCTTCTCTCTTTCTCTCTCTATTAGCACGCATGCAGCTCGGACGTTGATCGAATGAGGAGCTTCCATCGCTGAATGATTGACGATGATGATCAATTTCAGAGGATTTCATCATCAATTTCGCCTTCTCCACTTGGTTTCAACCTTTTACTTTCACTTTCCTTTGTTTTCTTCCATTTTCTTTTCCTCCAAAATTCTCTCCTCTTTTCATTTTCTGGAATTCGAATCTGCTTGACGATGATACACGTTTTTTATTTTAATTTCAATTTGTGTCTGTTTATATACATATATGTTGATTGGATTTGAGATTTCAGAGGACGACGTTTTTCCTGTTGAATGAATGATTGCATTCACGATGGAGGATATTTGTGATTTTCGTGTTTTCGTGTTTATTTTTGTCGAATCTATCGAGTTGAAGATGTTGGTTGTTTCTTCGGGGTGATTTGATCTAATTAGGGAGGTTTGGATTGAATGCTCTGGTTCTTCATGGGAATCTATTCTTATGTGGAGATTCAGGGGAGGGAGATTATGTCAAGAACTTAGAGGTTGGTAAATTGATGGGGAACACATGTGTAGGACCAAATCTCGGCAATAATGGATTCTTGAAATCTGTTACGGCCGCAGTATGGCCAAGCCGACCACCGGAGGAAAGTCTTCCTCCGCCTAAGGATGGGGCCGACAGCAAAAGTAAGGCAAATGCGAGTTCGGATTCAACTAAGAACGACGATGCTTCTAAAGATTCAGATCCCAGTGGTGTTCAAAATACGCCGCCTGAAACCGTGAAAATTGGTAATAATGATCCACAAAAAGCAGTGGAGCGTGAGATGTCGTCTAGAGTGATTAAAGACGAAACTAGGGCACCAGACGGAACAAAATCGAAAAAGGTCTCTAACTTTAAGAGAGTATCCAGCGCAGGACTTCAAATTGATTCGGTGTTAGGGCGAAAAACGGATAATATTAAGGATCATTACACATTGGGGCGGAAGCTCGGACAAGGGCAGTTCGGGACGACATTTCTTTGTGTGGCGAAGGAATCGGGGAAGGAATTTGCCTGCAAATCTATAGCGAAAAGGAAATTGACGACGAAAGAGGATGTGGAGGATGTTAGAAGAGAGATACAGATAATGCACCATTTAGCAGGCCATCCTAATGTGATTCAGATTGTGGGGGCTTATGAGGACGCGGTGGCAGTTCATGTCGTAATGGAGCTTTGTGCGGGTGGGGAATTGTTTGATAGGATTATACAGAGGGGTCATTATACGGAGAAAAAGGCTGCTGAATTAGCTAGAATCATAGTCGGTGTTGTCGAGGCATGCCATTCTTTGGGTGTCATGCATAGGGATTTGAAACCAGAGAATTTTCTTTTCATCAGTCAAGAAGAGGAGTCTGCACTTAAGACCATAGATTTTGGGCTCTCCATGTTCTTTAGGCCAGGTAACATCTTTCAACTCTTTCTTTTTGTTTGATGAAATAGTTTCTCGAAATCGTCGTTCGTAAGGCTTATTATTTTAGATCTTGCTTTAAGTTAGTTTTGATTGGATTCCACCACTAAGGGAAAGCTATAAGGTAAAAGTTTAGGAGGCAAATTAGAGCGAAGTTTTTTAGTATAACAATAGCGAGAATTGACATATGTTATTGACACTCCTAACTCTAAAATAAAAAAGAAAGCAAAAGTGGGATAAAGATTTGTACTTCCAAATTTGAAGAGAAGTTATGCTCATGTTGAAATGCTTAAGTTTGAATATTAAACAACTAAGGTAATTGTCCCTTTTCGTTCCTTCGGGCATATACGACCTCCAAATAGTAATTTCTTAAGTCAGCACGTGGTGGTAGTGATTAACCTTGTCGAGTTGACTTGATGCAGCACATATATTGATCTAGAGATCAAGAGCCGACAGGCAACAACCTTTTCGAAAGAATATGCATTAAATTAGAATTACTTCATGTAAAGAGAAGCTTGCATCATCTTTCTGTCATACTGCTTAAAGGGACACGAAGTATTGTTTCTGACCATCAAATAGATTTTAATGGTTAGGATCGTGTGCAGGAAAGCTGTGACCGAACGGTTGTGTTAATTTGATATTATTCTTCACGAACAGATATGTTTATGAAGAAATCTAGTCGCAATGAGAAGTCTATTTATTAAGATTATGTTATTTATATCCACCCTGCATCTGTTTCCTTTTTAGTCTGACTAGAAACAGTTTTTTCTCAGGTGAAACTTTCACAGATGTTGTTGGTAGCCCATATTATGTAGCCCCAGAAGTATTGCGGAAGCTTTATGGGCCAGAGTGTGATGTATGGAGTGCTGGGGTTATCATATATATTTTACTGAGTGGCGTGCCTCCGTTCTGGGATGGTGAGTTTCTGGATCCAGAAACCACAGCCTTTTGGATTTTCCAGCCATTAAATAGCTTCATAGGAAATAACTAACTGTATATACATGACTTGTGTCCTAAAATTCTTATGGCATACCAGAGACGGAGCAAGGAATATTTGAGCAGGTTTTGAAAGGCGACCTTGACTTTATGTCAGAACCGTGGCCTAGTATATCTGGAGACGCAAAAGATCTAGTGCGGAAAATGCTTGTAAGAGATCCCAAAAAAAGACTATCAGCCCATGAAGTCCTTTGTAAGTTTATATCTCTAGTGTATGAATTCATGGTCCCACAACATAGCATGGACAAGTTTTACTGTAATTTCTGAAAATCGATTATAAGATAATAACAATAATTTTAGTGTTACTTGTTAGCTGTAACTTACTTGCTACTTCTTTACTTCTGTTACCATAATTATAATGTTTTATTTCACTATCGACTCTAAAACAAAATCTGTTCTGGATTTAAGTGTACTAGCTTCGAGGCTTCAATGACTTGGGTATCCTAATGTGAAGTTCTTGTAGCATCTGGGCTATTTGGCAATGTCTAAATCTTTAGATCAGTAGACATTTACATAGGATGCCAAGAAGTATTAGTTATGCTTGGTAATACATGCACGTGCATGTGTCTTCCATTTTTCGTCCATTCCATATATAGACAAGTAGATATAAACTAGGAAAGCTTTATCTGGAAGCTATATTCTGTTGCGTTTTCTTGGCCGTTTTGTTCCATTGATTTGACGTACAAAATTTAAATTGGTGTCGACTAGATTGTGCTACTTTGTGTGTGCCTGGATGGAACAATAATTAGAATAACAATTGCCATGAGATCACTTTTGCTATTTATAATTGATGAATGCCTACCTGTGAATTTAAAGAAAAAGGGTTCATCCTCCAATATGAATGTTAATTCTACTCAATGGCTGTGGAAGTGACCATGCTTGATCTTGCAAATAGGTTCACACTAACATGGTGGGGTTGAAACACAAAATCATTCTAGTAATTTCAAATGATGTAAAACAAACGTATAGGCGAAGTTCTTTTAATTGAATCTGAAATATTAAGTGAAAGACCAAGTTCATTCTATGGCTAATGTACTTGATCCAATGCTTCAAAATAAGACGTCTATGGGATCTTTAGCTGGAAGATTGTGTGACTTTGTCATCCCCTCACACAGCCCATTGGTGGCGTAAAATGGTTTCAATTGACTGTCCCCTTGGATATCGGGCTGAGAGACTCTTAAAACTTCTTGTCATGCTTACAACATCTCTGTGGCTTGGATAATTAAGAACGAGGTTTCTATTTTTTAAGTTTTTCCTCATCGTTCAGTTTTTATCATTGCTGTTGTTTCCTAAGATATAAGTTTTCTTATCTTCATATATCTCAATGTTAGCGTGCTTAATAGCTTTCTTATAGGGCCTTCGTGATTTTGCAGGCCACCCATGGGTGAAAGCTAATGGAGTTGCTCCTGACAAACCTCTTGATTCGGCTGTTCTAAGTCGTTTGAATCAATTCTCTGCCATGAACAGGCTGAAGAAAATTGCAATTAGAGTGAGTGCTTATCATCTAACTCTACGATTAATGATATCCAACAAACCATCACCTAGTGCCTTGCAGTTGAGTGAGCAGCCATCAATCACATTTTAAACAAGCATAAAAGTGCATAGTACTATGTGAAACGATTTTGATGAAGCAAATGTTTAGTTAGTTCGTGATGTGGTAGCTTCTTTCTGAAGGTTGTTGTTACAAGTATGCTATTCCGGTGAGACTTTTCTCAACCTGTTGTCTATTTATAGATTATTGCAGAGAGCCTTTCTGAAGAGGAAATTGCTGGCCTCAAAGAGATGTTTAAGATGATAGACACGGACAATAGTGGTCAAATAACTCTAGAGGAATTGAAGCATGGCTTGGAAAGAGTGGGTGCTAATCTTCAGGATTCTGAAATTAGTGGGTTAATGCAAGCAGTAAGTAATGCTATATTCTCTCTTTCTAGACTTCATAAAAGTTTGTTTTTTCTGTTTCCACTTGCGCTTCCTTGATTTACGTTTGATTTATTGTTAAGAGGCCAAGCCTCCGTGTAGATTAGGGAAATTATGAAACCTTTAATTCTTTCTCTGCTGTATGGATTGTTGCTAATGCGAAGATGGGTTTTAAATAGACTTGTTTGTAGCATTGTCGGTGGTACGAATGGAGAAATTAAAGGCCTGACAAGTGACGAGTGTCAGAGATGGTTGCACATTTTTAATTGCAAGTATATTATAGACATATTAAAGACAGAACTTGAACGATTATCATTTCAATGCCACTATCAAACTATCATAGTTAGTATCCTCGAGAAATGAGAAACATATTTCCATGGCAGAATTATCAGCATATTTCTTCATGGTTCATTCCAACTTTGTGAAAGTCAGTTGTTCTCCAATTTTGGTTTTAAATATATTTCAATTCAATATTTCAGGCAGACGTCGATAATAGTGGTACCATAGAATATGGCGAATTTGTAGCAGCAATGCTCCATTTAAACAAGGTTCAGAAAGAGGACCATCTCTTTGCTGCCTTCTCGTACTTCGACAAAGATGGGAGTGGATACATCACACAGGACGAGCTCCAACAAGCTTGCGAAAAGTTTGGTTTGCCAGACATCCGCTTAGAAGATATAATGCGTGAAGTTGACCAGGATAATGTAATCATTCTCCTCTTGATTATCTTTTCTTATTGCTTGCCTTTCTTGCTGCTTGATTGACTATGAAAATATCAAAGGGTCGTCTTCCATTTTAACAATCATACCCCTTTTGATTTCTTTTCAGGATGGTCGAATAGATTACAGTGAGTTTGTGGCTATGATGCAAGATACTGGTTTTGTCCGGAGGTGATTGATTGTAAAGCTGCATCACGATTGGAATTAGGGAAAGCTTTTAGGCTTTAACTATTAACATGCCAAAAAATTCTGGTTCCCAACCAAGAAGACAAATTTATTTATTTTCTGGCCAGTAGGCCCAAATACATGTTTCTTTTTTTTATAGTTAGAAGTTGAAATTAATGCTTGTTTGTAAAGATGACAGGCTTCAGAGGGAGAGAGTTAGTTTCTTGTTTCTGTTAATGTTTTCCTTGTCCATATCGATTTGTTTTATATTGAGCAATTCATTTGTAATAGATCTCAAGTCTGTTTATTGAAGAATACTGATCATTATTTAATTCTTGTTCTTTGTTTACTATGATTTCTGCTCTATTTTGTACAAGATTTACTCGGTTATTGTTGTATAACTTTGCTGAAAACTCGATACTGATAGCGGTGGTTTGAACATGTCAGTACTTGAGAATTACCACTACACTGCCTCGTGGAGGATCTTAATGTAAGTTCTTCTCTTCTATTAGAATATATCTTGTGAGATACTGAACATGATTTGTTTCCTTTCCTTTTCTATTTTTATTTAGCTCAAGATAATGAACATTTTGCTTTAGCCATTTTTATGTGAATTACCACAGAAGGAAGGACAGGACATGGAGCAACAATGATAGTTCAATGATTTGGTAAGGCAATTATGGTACTTTCTTGTCAAGTTCTATGCTAATAATGATTACCATTTTCTCTTAAAAGATCACCTATAGTGTGATATCCCACATTGGTTGGGGAGGAGAACGAAACACCCTTAATAAGGGTGTGAAAACCTTTCCCTAGCAGACACATTTTAAAGCCTTGAGGGGAAGCCCGTAAGGGAAAGCCTAAAGAAAACAATATCTGCTAGCGGTGGGCTTGGGTAGTTATACGTACTTTCTTGTTGCTTCCTTTTTAACTCTTTTGGATATTAACATCATCTACAGTAGTGAAAACAGTCATCTATGTTTCTTGTACATGTAATGTCTCGATAATAGCCATGTGCCAATAAATGTTTGTACTAACTGAGGTCGATTTTATGTTTGATATGTCTTTCTGATTGTGGATAGTTGACAAAAACTGATACAGTAAGATTCAAGCTATTTTCTTGCCTATGTGGAAGGTTTTCCTAATCGTCACTCCTGGGGAATTATATCAGTTACTTGAAACAGTCCACAAAGGAACCATAAAGCACATTTTCTAAGGACCTGAAAGGTAAAATGCAGCCCTTATAATAAAATGAAATTAAGTTGACTCTGAAGTGTGTGGATTCTGTTATGAGCTTTCTATTCATATTGATTGATTTATTCTTGAGAGACTGTCAAAGTTTGTAGAAGTTGTTAAGATAATTAAGCTTGCATACTCGATTGGTTAAAACATATACCTTCAATCATATGGTCAAACGTTCAAATCACTCCACTTTTATCCATTAATTTATTCTTGAGAGACTCGTCAAAGTTTTCAGCACTTTTGAATGTGTATTTATGCACCTCGTTTATTTTGTTTCAGGTAATATTCACTTCAGTAAAAAAGTAAAAGGTGAATACGTGTTCAAAGATAAAAAGGGCGCTATTGTAAGTATCAATATCATAATCTCAAGCTCTTATCTGAATCTGAATATTGATGAACACTTTTCAGTTTTAATCCTATATTTACCTCCACAACCAAGGGCACTTCTCTTTCAATCATGGTTGGCTTAAATACATGACTCTTTTTTGTTGGCTAAATTAAATAGCGCATGATCTCCGACCTAACACTGTTTTTCATCTTTCCTTCTCCTTTTCCACACAACTGAACTGATACCCTTTTTTTTTTTTGTTAACTTTTCAATAACATTGTTACAGTTAGCTTTTCCCTTCGTTTTCAAGCTTTCTTTCCAGGTGATGAAAGTGGGAGAAGGTAATGGAAAGTTGTCTAGTCACCCCACCAACCACTGTCACCTTCTAACCAGTTGCCTTTCTATTTGTCAATTTTAAGTCATGCAGCACCATGTGAGCCATTTTGTTGCTGTTTCTTGCCTCCATATCATTATAAAATTTTCACCTTTAATGCAAACAGATGGACAAAGCAGTGCTGTGGCTACTGAGGTTTGATATCAATTTCTATCTCTGAATGGTTAGGAGTCACGGACCTCTACAATGGTATGATATTGTCCACTTTTAAGCATAAACTCCTGTGGCTTTCCTTTGGGATTCTCCAAAATGTTTCATGTCAAATGGAGATGTATTCCTTATAAACTCATGATTATTCCTTAAATTACCCAATGTGGAACTCCCTCCCAACAATCCTCCCCTCGAACAAAGTACAATATAGAGCCTCTCCTGAGGCCTACGGAGCCCCCGAACAACCTCTCCTTAATCAAGACTCGACTCCTTCTCTAGAGCCCTCGAACAAAGTACATCTTTTATTCGACACTTAGTCACTTTTGACTACACCTTCTAGGCTCACAACTTCTTTGTTCAATATTAGAGTATTCTGTTTACATGGCTAAGTTAAGGGCATGACTCTAATACCATGTTAGGAATCACGGACCTCCACAATGGTATATGATATTGTCCACTTTGAGCATAATTTCTCATGGGTTTGCTTTGAGCTTTCCCAAAAATCCTCATACTAATGGAGACGTATTCCTTCCTTGCAAAATTCCATGATCATTCCTTAAATTAGCCAACGTGGGATTCTCTCCCAACAATCCTCAACATGAATGACCTACGAAACAATAAGAACAAGCATGATACAAATCAAGAGCTACGAAACAATACCTATAACACTAAATTGAAAGACCTTGACTTCATAGCTAGCTTAGTTCAATGGTTTTCCTCATAGAATATCCTTCTCTAATGATCTTGTTAGCAGCACAGCAGGAATTTCCAGCCTATTTCCTCCTTGGTTGGTGCTTCCAAGTCCACACTTGGCATGCGGATGATGATGCCTCCTCTTTGGCCTTTGCATATGATAAGTCAAGTAAGTCCCACCTAAAAGTTGATTTATATCTTAACTTTCTAATCTTTTTTCTTCCCTTTGTCGTATAATAAATGGCTGGATATTGCTCTATATTGTGATCATTATCTCTTTATTTTCTTGCTATTTACATATTCCTAGTGTATTTATATAGCTGGTTGGCACTCGATTGTCAATTTTTCATAATTAGGTGTGCAATTAAGTAGTCAAACCCACCTACTAGGACAAGAGAGGAGATTCGAGAAACATAAACCAGTTCAAAATTGATTGAGTTTTGTCCTATGTGGCAAATTTTCATCGATTAGATTGCTAGAAATAGGTTCGGTTATTGATTTGGCATCAACCCTTTACGCCAAACTATGGTAGTTAAAGCGATCGAATATAACTTTGAATAAGTCTTTTATTTGCCTAATTTTTCAAGTAGGACTTGAATTTAATTTATTTATTTATTTTTGTTGAAGTTGAATATTGCTTGATATATTCTTTAAGTTAAATGGAGATTAATAATTACATGCTTCTAAGTTCAAATTACTGTCTATTTGAAATTATTATTCAAAAGTTCATTGAACTTTTATTCTTAAAAATATGAAAAGAAAACATAGTATATTTATTAAAATTGAATTAATATTTTAAAAAAATGGAAAGGAAAGAAAAGAAAAATGACTTTAAACCTAAATATCAAGTTTGACAATTGGGCAAGCTTCGAAGTGATTGATTCCTCTAAAAAAACAATTTAGTGCTTTTTAATTAATACAAAAATAAAATAAAATATAAATAAATAAATAAATAAATAATACAGGTATTGTATTAAATAGTCAAATCTTGATAATGAAAAAAAAAAAAAAAAACATTCATATTTTTTGGGGAAAAAGAAAAAGGATGTGAGCAAATGTCCCATCATGCGTGATCTATAAGTCCACGTGGAGGAACTACGTGTCAAACGCATATCCTTGTGCCACCTGTCGTTGATTTTGCAGTGATGACTCACAACCAATCAACCTAGTTTAGCTGTCACTTAATAACTCGCTCCTTCTGATCCTAAAACGTGGCAAGAGAATGACGGGGCAGCTGGCATCCTTTTTTTTTCTCTTTTATATTTTGTTATTAGAATTTGAAAAGACAAAAAAGTTAATAGTTTTAGTAGAAGTTAATGCTCAATATGTTTCAATTGGGGGGTTTTTTGGTAATTGCATGGAGTATTTATATATATATTTTGAAAATATTTGTTTAAATCTCTAACTTCGTTTCTAGGCTTTTATTTTTATTTTTTGACTTTTAAGTTTATTTTTTATTTTTATTGTTTGGAATATATATATATTTTTATTTTTGGTAGTGATTAAATTTATGAAATTAATTCAATGGCTTATATGTCTTAAATTTCTTAATTATGTAGTTGTAAATAGGCCGAGACAAAACAATCCAAAAAAAAAAAAAAGGTTTACAACGTCGATTAACAGGCCAACATAGTCAATTCTATGTTCTAGAGCAACCTCTATTGAGTATGTACACCTAAGTCGAAGCAGCTGTTCTCCAAAGACACAAGTCTCTACAAAGTCACAACACCATAAAAGATAAAAAAAAAAATATTAGAAAAATATTAATTACCGTGACTAGATAGACAAAACATGTAGGTATCGATTTAAAACTTTTTGAAGTATAGAAACTAAATTGATACGATCAAGAATTTATAAATCAATCTTATAATTTAAATAAAAAATTAACCCTTTAAATATGTTAGCTTAGATTCATTGTTCAATTTATTTATGTAAATCAGTTAAAGTATATGAATTTAGATTTTTTTAATTAAGCTAATAAACTCAAATTCAATGAAATTAAGAGCTAAATATCTCATTATTTATTAATAGGTTTATATTTATATTAACAGAAGTTCTTACATAAATATATATTTTCATAAAAAAATTATATGATAAATTAAATATAAAATGGGATGAAAATTTAAAAATAAAAAATAAAAAAAAAATAAAAAGGAGGGGCCAATGACGGAGAAGAAAGTCACATCCCTGTCACGTGGTATTACCTAAGGACTCGGGCACCGCCTCTCATCTCTTTAGATTTTTCCATTAAAAAATTATATATATTTATTTATTTTCAAAATTCCGATTTTTATTTTTTTTCTATTTTAAAAATTTTGTTTTTGAGTTTATACAAATTAATTAATTAATTTGGTCATTGTCAATGTTCTCCCTTACAGCCGTCTCTAATTAATATGATCGGGACCCTTCTTTAAAAAAAAAAAAAAATTAATTTTGATATTAATAATTTCATATACGGTTCATGACGGTATATAAAACATAAACCGATGTACTATATCATATAAGATTCAAATATTTAGTCTTTTAATCGAGAGTATATTCCTACATCAACTAATTAAACTATATTTAGTTGACAAATTTTAATTTAAGTAAATAAAAAATAAAAAATATCATATATTCTATGCAATAATTACAAATAATCAAATCCAAACTTTTAAAATTATATTACTTAAAACAAAACTAATTTTATGATTTTTTTTTATATTATATATATATATATAGGGATAGTTTAAGAATGATAAGAAGTTGTACTCCAAAATTCTCATCATAAATATGTATATTTAAAAAAATTAATATTGATTTATAATCAATTAATTATTTATAATACGACAAACTGACATCAATTAATTAATTGAGATTATTGATTAATTGTTGTTATTTAGTTTATTTTTATTAAGTCAATTAAATTTTGATTCTATTTTTTTTTTTTATTAGCAAAAAATTTAGATTTTTGAACGATGAATATTAATAATTATTTTTAAACAAATAATTTATAAAAAAAAAACATAATAAACATAAATAATAATAAAAAATAACAAAGAAAATAAATACATTTAGAAGTTGAGAGTTAGAAGATAATATGGGAGATTAAAGAGGGAGAGGTTTGTGTTTAATGATTAATGGATAAGATCCTAATCACACAAATATTTAATACTTAAATCATTTTGTATATCTAAAGGAATAATATTTTGAAATTCAAAAAAAAAAAAAAAAAATCATCAATTTAGAGCCCGAGGGTGAGCGGTATTAAGTTGCTTACCTAATGGTCGAGATTACCTGTCTTATTCAATTTAGCTATATTTAGGTGGACGAAAAAGTTATAGTTTTTCCTACCAGTTTTATGATCGTTTTAATTTAAAACTTTACAAACGTTGATTTTTTTTTTTAATATTACAGATATTTTTCAATATTTGCATATCGATAACTAAAAACTCGAGTAAGTTACAAGTAACCGTTTTTTTTTTCTTTTTTTCGAGTTTTAAAATATAACAATTTTTAGGGTTATTTAAAATGATGAACATTCATAGTATTAAAAGTTTGGTTGAATTCCTTTGTGTAGAGGTAATGTAATATAGCAAAGAATGGCCTCACATTTGGTCACCAAAAAGGTCTTCAAACTCAAACAAAAATTTGATTCTTTTGGCCTTAAATTCATCAAGCAATGCATGAGTTCTTCAAACACTTCATTAATGTGAAAAGCTTTTCCCTTAATTGGACTAAAAACCCTAATTTACAAAGCAAAATGACGCCCACAAAAAACTCGTGTCATCGTAACATTGATACATACGTATTTGCTAAACACGTGTTTATGTTCCCCATGTTTGAGTGTTTTTTCAATTTGGTCCTTCCGGTTAAAAGTGATTGATGGTAAACGAAAGAAGAGGAATCGCATTATTTCTAAGAACAATAGTCGAAATATTTACGAGATTTTTAGAAACCCAGATGAATGATAACAAAAAGATATTTTAATTGACTTAATGATAAGACAATCTTAATCCTCAACTAACATACAAGTTTTTGTTGGAGCAACAACCCTTGAATGGAAGAAATTAACATTTTTTTTATATAAAATTTAGACCAAAATCAAGAGATGAGGTTAGAATTAGATTATCAGAGATCTAGAAACAAGATTTAAAACCTTGAAAACGTTATTCTAGATTAAATCACTCCACCAACCAATAAATGAAGCTATCTCTTAAGATCATAGATCTAGAAATCTTGTTATAGATCAAATCATGAAGTCGAACTTGCGACTGGATAAAAACAAAATTGAGAATATATATATAACTAGAATGACTAAATTGAAAAACAAACGTTGCGTAAGATATTGTACCAAACGCAATGTACATGCATTTATTTTCCTATTAAGGAGGGTTCGTTCCACAGAAATTGCTTGAAAATGAAATTGATTTCTCAAGAATGCGAAAAAAATACGAAACTTTGGAACACGTGTACGGTAAGATGGTAGGGTTGTTTTGAGAATGATTGGTGCTTGGTGAGATAAGGTGCAAAATGTCTCACCTTTCATTATTAGAAAAAGAAAAGGAAAAAAGACTTCCTTAAAAAAACATACAATTTCTAAAGTCTAGTAACATCAAATATGGGATATTAGGCACAGTTGTTATATACCATAAAACATAAGGGTATTTTCGGTACTAAAAAAACAAACTATTCCCTCTTCTAACGACTCTTTATATAAGAAGTGAATGAGCACCATTGAAGGTGCAATAGATTGAGCCAACTCTTTCTCTCTCTAAGGCTCTTCACTTCTGAATCTCCACTCTCCTTCAACATCACCAAAAAGGTATGGTCAATATGAACTATGAATTTTCTTTCACAATGGCGAATTGTCAAACCATTACTCTTAATCATTACACATTCATCATAGCATATGTGTGTGTGTGTGTGTGTGTGTGTGACATGACTTAGATAGGAAGGTTGGAGACGACATGGAGAAAACAAGTTCGTTAGGATTGGCTAGGACGAAATCCGATCAACTGTTGGAGAAGGTGACAGCAGCATTCAAGTCACCGACGTCGAGCAGAGAGGCAAATGGGGTGGTGGGGGAGAGTGGTAGCTCGACGTTGTCAAGGAAGCCGAGCAAGCAGACGCTGACAGCTCCTTCACCGGGGTGTGGCAGTGGCAGTGGTCGAAACACACACATCAGGAAGTCTAGGAGTGCACAACTGAAGCTGGATTTGGATGACTTGGGCAGTGGTGCAGCCCTGAGTAGAGCTTCAAGTGCTAGCTTGGGCTTGTCATTCTCCTTCACTGGCTTCACACTGCCACCTGATGAAATTGCTGATTCCAAGACATTTAGTGATGAAGATATACGTAAGTAATTCTTCTAGAGCATGACTTTGTTCTATAAATTCTACGATTGCCTTCGAGTTCTAAAAGATATACGTGTCGGTGTATAGTATAGCTATTTGCACAGAAAGAAATTTAGTTGATAATTTAGAATGGAATCCACAGAAACAAGAACACAAACGAATACTCATGAAACAAAATTCTTCAAATACAATACAAACTGCTAATTTTCGAAGATTAGTTTCGTTTTCTTCGTCATCTACTTTCTTTTATGTTCTTCACGTTCTCTTCCTACTTTTTCAATATGGTTCACACAATGTGTTTGGTAAAGGAAGATGAGAGACCGTTGGGCTATGGGTCCCGTTTTTCTGAACCCCGTTTTTGTTTGGTAAAGAGAAAGTGTCATGGTTTCGCTTACAATGGGAAAGCTAAATATAGTTGTGGCAATAAAAGTACTCAAATCTTGTGGTTATATGCTTGACCTTCTGCCTCTGTATTCTATTGAAGCATGGGAAGATAAGCCTTAAAAGAGTGACTGTCATATCCTCATACCAATTTAACAATCATAATACTTTTTTAATGTTCTTTTCTGTACTTTTGGCTCTATAGTCTATTATTAAAAATCCCCCCAAATTCAAGTACTTGAAGTACAATTTTGGAGTTTACAGCATTCAATCTTTCCATCTAAAGATTCTTGACGAGGAACAATGAAGTAGAGTATTTTTGTGAGATCCCACATCGGTTGGAGAGGGGAATGAAGCATTCCTTAAAAGGGTGTGAAAACCTCTCCCTAGTAGATGCGTTTTAAAACTTTGAGGGGAAGCCCTTGAAGGGAAATCACAAAGAGGATAATGTCTACTAGTGGTGGGTTTGGGCTATTACAAATGGTATCAGAGCCAGACATCGGGCGGTGTGCCAGCGAGGATGTTGGGCCCTCAAGGGGGGTGAATTGTGAGATCTAACATCGATTGAGGGGGGTGAGAAACGTAGTATTTCTTATAAGGGTGTGGAAACCTCTCCCTAGTAGACGTGTTTTAAAATCTTGAGATAACCCTTTTACTTTTAAAACTCTATTGCTGCAACAGAACCAGTAATTTGCTTGGCTTGCATTTTCTCTCTGTTTTCTCTTCTTCCTTTTTTTGTTTTTTTTTTTTTTGGTGGGGGTTGATTTGGCCTTATCTGGGACACTTATGCTTCTTTGTCTGGTAATAGATACCAAACTTGTGAAGGAAAGGCTATTAGGTGGTACTAATAATCAAATCGGCAGACTGACTAGGGCCCATGTGTGTTATTATTGAAAGAAAAGTTCAATCATTGAAGACTTCAATTTCATATTTGTAGACTCACCCTCAAATTCCTTTACCTACCTTTGACTCCTTCCCAGTATATCCAATTGACATTATTTACTCTTTCTGACTCTTCTATAGATGATTATTTTCGAACGTTTCAGGCTGCTTCCAATCCTTTTAGTCCTTTGTTAGCTGCCGAAAACTATTATTAGGACATTACGTGTGTGTTAGTCACTAGGTAAGGAGTTGGTTACAAAGAAAGTGAATCAGCAAGGACATATGCAATCAATGGTTTACTTAGTAAGGCTTGAGTTCTACTCAGAAGTGAGAGGTCTAAGTTCCTCAAACTACTTGGGGTGTTTTTTTTAATATCTTTCTCTCTGTATGGTGTTTTCTTTTCAACTTTAATCATTTCCAATAGAAGTTGGCTTCTCATAAAAGAAAATAATGGTAGTTCTACATTTCAAGAAAGAAGTATCTTGGGGTAAATTCCTGCTTCAACCATCTAACGTTTATATGCATATAATATAACAGCAGAGGATGTACAAGCAGGAACACGGAAGGCCAGATTTCAAACAGAACCAACCATGCCTATTCATCTCAAGGTAAATAAAGTGTAATTTCACCATTGAAATCAAGTGATTCTCCCCAATACATGGCCACCTAATCTTTGATGACCAAAAACAAAAAAGAAAAAAAACGAGTGTTCAAAGTTGTATGTTCTGTTTTTCTGATGTCAAATGAATTATGGCTATCTATTTGGACAGGCAAAAACAGGGAGATTGATGTAGAGATTAAAGCACAATCCCCATAGAACATGGCTAAGCTAGCATGCAAATTATAGCATGGTCAGGTTCAGTCTTGTACAAAGTTTCATTTTATATCACCATTCATGTACAAGACTCATCCCATCTTTCAACCCAACTGGGAGAACAAAATAAGAACCAGAAAGATAAAATAAAAAACTTGAAAGGATAATTGTCCTCCTGGAATCTTAGACAAGCCTGATAGTTAGAAAACATTGAGTTCATGCACGTCAAAAATCAGGTTGTTTAAGGCTCAAAGAAGCTAATCAACGCAAATCACTTTGTAGAGGGAAAGAAGTATACTTTTGGGAAACATAGCCATCTCTAACCTGAGTTGAATATTTGCCCAAAATATGGTGAATAATGATTGTCTGCAACTTTACTGAACTCAGTTCATCCTGTTGTCTGGATGAAAATTTTTGCAGTTCACAGATGTTACTTATAAAGTAATTATAAAAGGATTGCGGACAAATGTGGAGAAAGAGATCCTGAACGGGATTACCGGTTTGGTACACCCAGGCGAAGTTCTGGCCTTAATGGGACCTTCTGGAAGTGGCAAGACAACATTACTCAATCTGCTCGGAGGGCGGCTCATACGATCTACAGTTGGTGGTTCAATTACCTACAATGATCAACCATACAATAAGTTCCTGAAAAGCAGGCAAGAATTCTAGACGAAGTCCACAGTTTACTCTTCAGATTCCAATACTAATGTGGAAAGATTATTAAGAAACATATTATGATCATGACAAAATAAAATGCCATTACAGGATAGGATTCGTGATGCAGGAGGATGTTCTATTTCCCCACTTGACAGTGAAAGAAACATTGAGATATGCAGCTTTGCTACGACTGCCAAGAACATTAACGAAAGAGCAAAAGGAAAAGCGTGCTATGGACATTATCTATGAGCTGGGCCTTGAAAAGTAAAGCTATGCAGCTCTTTCTAACTGAAAAGCATTGAATCATAACATGTTATATTCTTCTGGAATAGACACTCACCAATATAGATCCTACTGCAGGTGCCAGGATACAATGATTGGTGGCTCCTTCGTCCGTGGGGTTTCGGGTGGAGAAAGGCGTCGGGTCTGTATAGGCAATGAGATCTTAATCAACCCCTCTCTCCTCTTCCTTGATGAACCAACCTCAGGCTTGGATTCTACAACTGCATTGAGAATTGTTCAGATATTACATGAGATAGCTGAAGTATATGCACATATATATATACTTTTTTCCTTGGCTGATTAGCTCCAACATAGAATGATTAATCTGTTCTTCCATGGCAGGCTGGGAAGACCGTGGTGACAACGATTCACCAACCATCAAGCAGACTATTCCACAACTTCGACAAGCTAATTCTTCTTGGGAAGGGAAACTTAATCTATTATGGAAAAGCAGCAGAAGCAATGAACTATTTCTCATCTATAGGATGTTCCCCACTTATTGCAATGAATCCTGCTGAGTTCTTGCTTGACCTTGCAAATGGCAACCTCAATGATGTGTCTGTTCCATCAGAGCTAGAGGATAAGGTGCAAGTAGAGAATTCTGAGCCTGACAGTAGGCTTGATAGGCCTTCTCCAGCTCTTGTGCAGGAGGTATGTTTCGGGAAATCAAGCCACATTCTTCACTTCTTTGGCTTTGATTTCAATATGATTATAATCCACTTTGAAATAACCTGATCGTAGTAGAATTTCCACAGCATAATAGAAGATCGTCTGAATTTCATAAAATACGAGTCAAGGCATCCAGTTTTCAATTAGATTGTAATACTTGCAATAATGCGCACTGAAAATGAACGACGATGATTTGATTGGAATGCAATAATTTGAAGCAGTATCTTGTGGAGGCTTACGAGACGAGAGTTGCAGAGAAGGAAAAGAGGAAGATGCTCGCACCTCTAATGCTCGACGAAGAGCTGAAATCGAAGGTGAAGTCTTCGAAAAGGCAATGGGGAGCGAGCTGGTGGGAACAATATTCGATACTGTTCCATAGAGGAATTAAAGAAAGACGCCATGAATACTTCAGCTGGCTGAGAATCACTCAAGTTCTCGCCACCGCCGTTATCTTAGGGTTACTGTGGTGGCGATCGGAAAGTGGCACTCCAAAAGGCTTGCATGACCAGGTAGTTCAACTCCTCCATTGTTGTAGAAACTTTGAAGCTTGAAATCTTAACGATTTACAGAAGCTTCGATTTATTCCGCTCAAGAATTTCACGACATTCAGGCCGTTGCTTGTCTAAATGCTTTCATTTGCATTGTTATAGGCTGGATTGCTGTTCTTCATAGCAGTGTTTTGGGGATTCTTCCCTGTGTTTACAGCAATATTCACATTCCCTCAAGAAAGAGCAATGCTAAACAAAGAAAGAGCGGCTGATATGTACAGATTCAGCGCTTACTTTTTGGCAAGAACCACAAGTGATCTTCCACTTGATCTTTTGTTGCCTATTCTTTTCCTTCTTGTTGTCTACTTCATGGCAGGCCTAAGGCTTAGCGCTGCTCCTTTCTTCCTCACCATGGTCACTGTCTTCCTCTGCATTGTGGCTGCTCAGGTATGCCTTCTTCTTCTTCTTCTTCTTCTTCTTCTTCTTCTTAGGATTGAGCTCATTGGGTTTGCTTGGAGGAGTGATTTGAATGAGTTGTTTCATCATATAGGGCCTTGGCTTGGCTATTGGAGCTACGCTCATGGATGTCAAGAAGGCCACGACTTTAGCCTCGGTCACCGTCATGACCTTCATGCTTGCCGGTGGATTCTTTGTACAAGTACCGTGCTTCTCTTTCATAATATCATTTTGATTTTTGTATTTGAGATTCATTCTACTTTCATCCTTGAATTTTAGTGAAGTTTTAGTTCATATTATCGATGTTAAGCCTAGGTCGACCATAGGAAGTGGAGATGGAAACTGGAAATATAAGTTATTTACCAGTACAGAAACTAAACTTTCACAAGCACGTAAACATTCACTGCATTTGATTCTATTTTGATCTCTATAGCTTTGAGAGTTTAGTTGTTGTCCGGCTTGTCAAAGTAGATCAGGTCTAAAATTTGACTGGCTATTAAGGTAGATCAGGTCTAAACTTGAGAGCTCAGTTGCCGACTGTCAAGGTTAGATCATGTCTAAAATTGAGAGCTCAGTTGTTGTCTGGCTATCAAGGTAGATCAGGTCTAAAAACGTAATTACATAAAGCATATGAACCAAAGTTTAACAAGCATGTAACAAGATGGAATGAGTGATATACTACGAGGCTCGAATTTTAACCTTGAAAACGTTAAGATGTATGGTAAAGTATTCACATATCATATCATTTTTTGCAGAAAGTTCCGGTGTTCGTGTCTTGGATCCGTTTCGTGTCTTTCAACTATCACACATACAAGCTTCTCCTAAAGGTACAGTACAACAACATCCTACCTACCGTAAAGGGTATGAAAATGGACAACGGAGTAGTCGAAGTTACTGCTCTGATCACCATGGCTTTCGGGTATCGTCTCTTAGCTTACATTTCGTTGAGGAGGATGAAACTATCAGGAGTTTAACAGAAACAGAATGCAAAAGATTTTCTGAGGAAGATTTACTACAAGCAATCAGAGCATTGGTTTGCTTGAGCTTGAATCTGAGTTGCAGGGTCTAACAAATAGTAAAAATCTCTATTATGGAAACTCCCTTGGTAATGTACTTACCTTTTGGAGACGGTGATAGCATCGAAGGCTGAACGGGACGTGTTATCGTCGGTACGGCTTGCTCCTGGAGGTGCATCATCTAGCTAGAACATTTAAACAGCTAAATATAGTAGCCTTTAACAGTAGAGGTTTAGTTCCAAATCCATGAACATAAAATGTTGGCGGCACCTTTCTGTTCTTCCTTTTCTACAAGAGAAACATTCAATTCAGAGGTGCTTTTTTGGTACAAACTCGGTTATTTATTCATGAACAGATTGGTTACCGTTACATGAATCATAAATGTATGAATACGACGCTCGCTTCTACTGCTCTATTTATAAGGAACTATAGCAGCTACTTACACAGCAGACCGTGTAAAACATTTACAGCGCCATGAACTCAAGCCAAGGTCCTTAACCAACCAAGTAGCCGAAGAAGAGCAGCATCCAAAATGGGGGACTTCTTTTCAAGCCCTGTCAAAGTAGAAAGCGTTAGGAGGCAGTATAATTCTTGCCAAGCTACGACAAAACTAGATACCATCGAATACCATCGAACGATAGTCGGAACTCAAAGTTATGAGTTGTATAGTTCGTGAAACAAGTAATTCATTTCAGAAATGATGATCACCAAACTAGTTCTGCAAGGTCTCAAAGTTGGGCGAACCTAACTTGCTTGAGCTAAATTCGTTTCGGAAGACTACTCGAGATGGTAAATGATCACCAAATATCTGAAAAAATTGAAAGCTCACCGATATCAGCAGCTACTCGATGCGCACACATCACTCCGGAAAAGGCTACAGCTATTACTCCTTGTCCGGGAAAGCAGCTATCACCGACACAATACAGCCCATCTATACCCTGCAGGTCATCAGTAATGGCCTTTCAGTTGGATGTAAATTAAGCACATAGATAGGAGGTTAGCATTCAATCATAAACTCACAGTTGTATTAAATGGCATTCCAAGTAATCCCTTAGGGGTTCCCCGTGGCATCGGTCCATAGGTACCATTATTACGAGCTAGGAATCGTTTGTGTGTCTTCGGTGTCCCAATCTGTCATCATTTCAGAAATTTTCAGCCAACATAGCCAGGCACCCGAAAGCCATGGCAATTAGAGCAGTAACATGTACTACTATGGATCATTTTAACAAGTTCAATCTTTGTTGAAGCTTACTTCATTTTATTATTTTGATTCGAGTTTCTACGAAACGCACCGGTATTCTGTAAGGAGAGGCGCGGTTTTTAAGTGGTCAAAGTTTCTCAAGCATAGACACTTATAAAAATTAGCAGGATTGTGTAGTAGAGCATTAGAACTAAACATATACCTCCATAAAATCAATAGATGATTTTAAGCCTGGAAATAGTTTCTTCTCAAGTCTAGAAATGATTTCATTTGCAATTTGCTCCTTCTTCTCTTCGTATTCTTTTCTGGAGAGCCCCTGGTTTAGGATGAAACAACTGATCAAATGGAGGGTGAAAAAAAGGCAGATGGAGATTAAATCAAAGTCTAATATAAAAAAACATAACGTGAGATCCCATATCAGTTGGAGAGGGGAATGAAGTATTCCTTATAAGGATGTGAAAACCTTTCCCCAGTAGATGTGTTTTAAAACTATGAGGCCAACGGCAATACGTAACGAGCCAAAGTGAACAATATCTACTAGCGGTGGATTTGGGCTGTTACAAATGATATCAATGTTAGACACCGATCGGTGCAAGACTGTAGTCGGAGTAGGGATAGACCCTCTCCATAGTATACGCATTTTAAAAACCGTGAGACTGACGGCGATACGTAATGGACCAAAGCAGACAATATCTGCTAACGGTGAGTTTGAGCTTGGGCTGTTACACAAAATCTTTGTTGTTTCTTGAACTAGTTTAGGGTGGAAAAAGTCATAACAGATACAAAGAGGGGGACGTCCGAAGCCTAATTTTTTTAAAAAAATTAAAACTATCATTAACAGTTTATATACTCACCTCCCAATCCTCTATGGAAGAAGTGGTAAAAATGTGAAGGATATGACGTCCCTCCGGAGCCAACGATGCATCGAGAACAGTCGGGATGCTCAGAAAGATGCTTCCATATGGCTCCTCTAACCTTCTCCAATCACTCTAATTACAATAACAATAAGAAGGTTTCATAGCAATTCCATAAAAAGTAAATGAAACTGTTGAAAGTTACAGCTAGTAAAAGCATCAGCTACCTCAAGAACAAAGTGGTGACAATCTGTGTCAGGCGGTAGAACCTCAGCTTTCACCCCCATATGAATTGAAAGAAAAGATGGGGCCTTAACATAAAGTTTCTGAAAGTTTTCCTCTTCCTTGGGAAGGTCCACTCCTTTTAACAGCTTTCCTTAAACAAAACAAAGTTCATACATAATCAGTAATTAATAAAATGCTGGTAAGGGGATAAGAGGGAGATGAAACATTCAACGTTGCAATATGATAAATTCTGCTAAAGAATTTGAGAAGAACTAACCAAAGGTATCCCATCTGGTAGCATTTGATACTATAGTTTTAGCAAAGAACTCCCTTCCATCAGACAGCTTCACACCTACCTACAATATAAACCAAGTAATTAAGTTGAACATAACTTGTGAGATCCCACATCGATTGGAGAGGGGAACGAACCATTCTTTATAAGGGTGTGGAAACCTCTCCCTAGCAAACGCGTTTTAAAACCTTAAGGGAAAGCCCAAAGAGGACAATATCTACTAGCGGTGGGCTTGGGCTGTTACAAATGGTATCAGAGCCAGACACCGGGTGATGTGTCAGCGAGGAGGCTAAGCCCCTAAAGGGGGTGAACACGAGGCAGTGTGCCAGCAAGGACGCTGGGCCCCATATGGGGGTGGATTGAGGGGTCCCATATCGAATGGAGAAGGGAACGAGTGTCAACGAGGACGCTGGGCCTTGAAGGGGGGTAAATTGTGAGATCCAACATCAGTTGGAGAGGGGGAACAAAGCATTCTTTAAAGGGCGTGGAAACCTCTCCCTAACAGACGCGTTTTAAAACCTTGAGGGAAAGCTCTGAAGAGAAAGCTCAAAGAGGACAATATCTGCTAACGGTGGGCTTCGGCTGTTACGTAACTCAACTAGCTAAATTATAGATTTCAATCTTCATCCCTTGTTTGTATCATAATATTCTAAAAATAAATACTCACAGCTTTTCCATTTTCGGTTATTATCTTCGTTACGTTAGCTTTATACATTATTGAGCTGCCCTGATCAACGAGACCCTTTGCCAGGGACATTGCAATTCCACCAACACCACCAATAGGGTAGTTTATCCCACCAAAATGCCTGTCACATAAAACCTGAAGCAGACAGCATTCAGCGAAACGAGACAAAATGAAGAAAAACGTCTACCACAAACTCATAAAGCCTTACCATGGCTGCATTTATCATTGGCGTTTGCAAAGCATTCACCGTGCTAACAATAAAACACTGCATAAGCACCGAAAATAAGTTAATTTCAGAAGAAATATATGGAGTATGAAAAGAAACCCTATAATTTATAAAAGACAAAACTTACACCAAATATTCTCAATTAATCAATTCTCTGAGCTCACCTCTGCATCAATAAATGACAATAGACGGGGATCGTTTATGTACTTCCGAGCCACGTCTCCAGCATTTTGAGGCAAGTAGTACGCTGCAATGTGGATACATTTAAATACTTTCAGAATATGTATAACGTTCTGTATATTGTATCCAAGACATCAAAAGATATTGACTGCTTAAAAATGAATAAGCAAGCATTTCTTCTTTGATGTGTTGCTTAAGGGTGAAAATTTTCTTCAACCGACGAGGAAAGATAGATCGAGTGTCACTCCCTCAATGAAGGCAGCGAAAACCCAATTAATAATGGCATATGTTTTGTATTCGTTATTTGTTACCTCAAAACTCTTACTCCTTGGAGAAAGTTTCAAAAATAAAATATAACCAACGAAATAAAAATCATTACCAAGTGTCAGGCATTCAAGAGGCTTCTGAAAGAACTGTCCGAAAAGGTATATCGGCTCCTCCAGCGATTTTAATTCCAATGAGTTTAAAGCATTGAATATCTATCCATGTAAGTAAGTTCATCACGTAAGCCAATCGTTGAGGAGAAAAAAATCAGGAGGAAGATGCAGTCATCTCAATAAAAAAAACTGACCTTCCAACAGGCTCCATAGAATTTGAGGATTCCTTCTCTTTCATGGGGAAAATTGCTAACAAGTTCTTCGATAAATTCACTGTATTCTCGGTGAATCCTTACCGAAAGATTTGTAGGTAGATGGAAATGAACAGTGGTTGGATCGGGAATCACTTGCATCTCACAACCGACAGCTGACAAAGCTTGTGTAATTAAATTTAGATTTCCCTGCCAAAGAATCAATGAGACTACCAACCAAATGACTCAAATTGAAGAGAAAATTACAGCAGAGTTTCCTGGAAATAACTCATGAATGAAAGATGGAAGTTGCACTAACAGACATCAAATATATAAATCAGAAGTGCAAAATGCAGCAACCATCAACCAAATGAAATGAAGTGAGCAAGATATGATCTTTTTTAACAAGCCCAGTGGTCTGAACCAGAAAATCACTCTTCAGATCTTTTAGAAGAGCATTGTAGTATCTAATATACTTCATTGATCTATGCATAGATTTTTTTCTAGAGAGATGTATGTACACATTGATTTCTTTCTAGAGAAATGTGTGTCTATATTTTATATATATGAGTATCCAGGTCAGCTTATGTAACAACCCAAGCCCACCGCTAGCATATATTGTCCTCTTTGGACTTTTCCTTACGGGCTTCCCCTCAAGGATTTAAAAACTTTCACACCCTTATAAGGAATACTTCATTCCCCTCTCTAACCGATGTGGGATCTCACAATCCACCCCCTTGTTGGCACACCGCCCAGTGTCTAGTTCTAATACTATTTGTAATAGCCTAAGCCTACTGCCAGTAGATATTGTCATTTTTGGGATTTTCCTCAAGGTTTTAAAACGTGTCTGATAGGGAGAGGTTTCCACACCCTTATAAGGAATGCTTTGTTCCCCTCTCCAACCGATGCGGGATCTCACAGCTTATGTGCACCTCACAAGACAACCACCTAACCTTACCACATTTAGTTGTTAAGGTAACTCATAGAATATAAATTCTTAGTGCCCATCATTGTTTAAACTCATTTTCTCTAAGCCCTTAATTATTTCCATAACCCTAATTGACCATTAGGCCAACCCATAGTGAGTTTCTCAAATGTATACACACCAACGATCTCTTCATCTTAGCCACGTTCGCATTCACTTTCTCCGTGCTACTTCCCTCGTTCTCTGGTTATAGCTAAGGAACCTAAGTTAACCTTGCTCACTTATATGCTTTCATACTCTTTGAAATTCAATGTAGTAGGTGTACTTACATGGCTCTTCCCATACAATAAAGCTTAAAATCTACTTCTAACAAATGTACACTTCAATCCAGGGATAGATGATTAAGGAGACTAGTTTTTGCCCTTTCAATCACTTTAACAATCAGAGCCACAACATAACTCTCTCTCACTGTATGAACAAACTAAATCAAGAGCATGAACAATCATTCAAACCAAAAGGTAATGGCATGCTTTGTATCTCAATTAAAATGATAAGTAACAACAATAATTAATGAACGAACCTTATCACTGAAACCAAACATTACAGAAGATCCAACATCAAAAGTATAGCCATCCCTCTGATAATAACCAGAGCTCCCACCAGGAATCACATACTTCTCCAAAACCAAGACCTTAGCTCCTTTCACTGCTAATTGAGTAGAAGCAACCAAGCCCCCAATACCTGACCCAATAACAATAGCATCATAATGGCTCTTCTCCTCGCTTCCTCCTGCTGTTCTATCGCCGTCGCTCTCCACATCTTCATCAACGCTCAATACAGATTTTGTCCTCACGATGAACTTTTCACTTCTCAAATTCGCCCCAGAGAAGCCTGTATCAAGAAATTTAGCTTGCCAATTTCTGGGTTTTTGGCATCTGGGTTTGTTCCTATCTACAATTTTTTTGTTACTCAAATGAAAATACAGAGGGGTTTTGCACCCAAAATCCAAGTCAAAATGGGCATTATAAACAGCAGATGGAGAATTAAGCGGCAAACCAAGCATGGAAAGTGAGCGGAGAACAGCCATTTTGATCGTTCCGCTTCGGATTATGAAGAATTCAGTAGTTCAGCTTCGGATTATAAACCAGAGGGAGGGTTTTGATTCGAACCCATGATTCCTTTTGAAGATGAGACAAAATGGGCGTCCGATTGGCTCTTATTTAATCGCAGAACCAAAAATGGAAGTGCGTTTTTCGATGTTTGCTTCGAGTAACTTCAATTGACGGTTGGTGGGGCGGTGGAAATTTGGAACTTCAATTACTTGGCTAGTGGGTAGCAGTGTAATCCACTTTCCTCACCCAGTGTTAATGGCTCAAGTTGAGCAGAGCCATAAATGGATGAGGAATTTCGAATTTGTGGCAAGACTTCCTCGATATTCTCTCAAATTCTCCAAAATCTGAGGAGATTGAATTGGGTTCTTGAAATGGCTGTTGGGTTTGCGGAAAAAAAGGAACCCACTATGGGCTAGCTTAGTTAGTCTAATAGTTGTAGCCTATTTTATCAGAACAAAAGGGCTGAGCTAGGGACTTCCTTTCGAATAGAGAAGCTAACTGAGCAGGGCGCAAGCGATCGACTAATCAAGGAGCTATCCTCGCAGCAAAGGGCGCTGATAGCGGAGTTTCACCGCTTGTGGAACAAGAAACTGAGCTCCAAGAGCACACTACTGGAAGAAAGAGCACCGAAAGCTATACCATTCAGTCTGCTCTTCTTGTTCGTTGAGTTTGGTTTCATGTTCACTGGTCAGGATAAGATAAGCAGGCGGGTTTGACTGACGCATTAATAACTAAAATCTCATAAAATTTAAATATTTAAACATTTTTAAATGAGGAACTACTCATAAAACTCTCATATTAATAATTAAATCTTATAAAATTTAAATATCAATCATTCTTAAACCAAAATGCATCACTAATCTCGGTTACAATTACTAAATATTATTAGTTTTTGTAAAAATAAGGTTAGGTTGGGTTAAAATCTATTCATTTTCGTTAAGTTTTAAACTGTGATATTTTTAATAAAATTTAAGGTTTACGGGTATTATTGAAACAAAACTCATAATTTAGACATATTTTCTTTCCTTTAGCGTTAAACACTCGCCAGTTTGGACAACATCCGTGTCTACTCAAATTGGTCCCTAATTAGGTACTTGTTCAAAAATGAAATAACATTTAGGTACAACTTGGCTTGCTTAGCCTAAGCCTTTTCTTATATTATCTAAAAGAAAGTTAGCTCACTTTATTGTTGATTAGTCACATGCAATGTGACAAAGACCCTTTATATTTAGTCTAATAGGTGGTCGTTCGATCTAATTTGATAACCATCTATCTTTAATTTTTAACATCATGAATAAACCAAGACCATATCTGAATGAGAGCAATCTTAAAGATAAAATGATTAAAAAATTATTCAATGAATTGAAATTCATTATCTATACCAACAAAGTACACATTCCTCTTCGATCATTCAATCATAGCAATTCTATAGTCAAGCTTACTGTGCTTTGAAGAATTGTATCTTAGTGTTCAAATGCATGTGAGTAAGAACAAATAATGCTATAAGGTCTCCTGTTGAGAAGCAAGGAGTAAGTAACTTGACTATGTTGTAGGTAAATGTCAGAGAGCGAATCTTGACATGGGTCGTTAGGAGGTCCCTGGCAACAAACCAACAAAAAAGTTCCTCCCTCTCTTCATAACCTTTCATTGCCTGTGCACCTCAGCTATTGATAAATCATCGAAAACACTTGCCACTACTCATCGATTCGATTGAGAAGATACCATCCTGACATTGTTTTGAGTCACTAGATGATTATTTTTTCTGAAAATAATTAAATATACAAATTCGTAAATTCATATTAATTTTTATAATTTCACAAGAAATTTTCTTCATCGGTGTAGGAGGCCCACTGCCTAACATCCATTTACTCCGACACCGTCCAACTTCCAAAACTGGTTTTTAAAACCATTAATTTTGTGCAACATTTGAAAATAAATTTCATATTTCTTCAAAATTTTCAGTGAGAATATTCCCATCACCATCTCAAAAGAAGCGCCAACGAATTTGGATCCAATTCTTATCATCACTCTTCTCCACTGATTCCTCTAATCTATCACCTCCCAATTTCACAGGTATTTTTCTGTTTCTGTCATTTCCGATTCATGTTCTAATCGAGACCCACTACTTCCTCATCCATCCACATCATTACAAATCACACCCAGTTTCTAATTTCTGTGAACTCGGAGACATTTTGATTTGATCATCCCTTTTTCTTGATGTTTCAGCGTCAATTCTTGGTGGGTGCCGCTTATTTTCAGGCGCAGTGATCGACAGTGCTGGGGTAAGTGTTTTGTTATTTTGTTTTTCCTTCTCGTTTTGAGTTGTCGCGATTGGTGCGATCTTCATCGATTGTTTGGTTACTGGGAAAATATCGGAATCGAAGAAAATGATTAGGGATTTCGTTGTTGCGATTGTTCTTTAGATTGTTTTGGTTGATGCCATTGTTCCTTTGGGTTGGAGTTTTTTCAACTAGTTTCGGTTGTTAAATTTGGCCATTAGAGCTCGATTACTTTACTGTTTGGCTAGCTTACCCAATCGTTTTGATTGTTAAACTTGCTTCTGTTCATCATATGAATCAATCCTGTGGCCTTCTTTGAGTAGATGATGGATTATTTTAGTTGGTAGATTAAGATTTGATTGATCAAGTAAATGTTATGTGAAATTTGTGTTTTCTGGGATTGAATCTTAAAAACTTTAGCCTAAAACCTTTTTTTTTTTATACAAGAAATCCTTTCTTGTAATGTATCTAAACATTTGGGAGCTTATTCACCAAGAGTTTAAACGCCCATAACATGATTCGAAAGCAACTCGCTTCATGTGATTTCACCTTGGCGATGCGATGTACCCATCACCACCTTTTTCTCAACTGCTCCTTCGCTGATGTTTCTGAAGTTGCTTTCGACTTAACCTTGTTCTTCTGTTAAAAATGGTCGGGCTTCCCGTCCGATAGACGAAGAAGATTCTTTAGCTTCACTTTGTTAGAGACTTTTTTTTTTTTTTTTACCCTTTGGCTCCAAAGGAACATTTGAATCTTCAACGAGAAATAAAACTCTTCTTATTGGTTTATAGAATCTTTATCCTTTTTGGATCTCATGGTGTTGACTCTCTCCTCCGTTCAATAATTATTGTATAAACATTCTTTTTGCCCAATTTGAATACTTTTTGTAATCTCATTTGGGTTGGGGTCTGGCTTTCCGCCCCTCTTTGTATTTGAAATAATAAATAAAGGAAAACATGTATCTACACCTCATGTGTGAGAGATCCCGCATTGGAGAGGGAAACGAAGCATTACTTATAAGGGTGTGGAAACCTCTTCCTAATAGACGTGTTTTAAAACCTTGAGGGGAAGCCTAAAAGAAAAAATCCACAGAGAACAATATCTGCTAGCGGTGGGCTTGAGCTATTACAAATGATATCAAAGCCAGACACCGGGCGGTATGCCAATGAAGACGTTGGACCTCCAATGGAGTGGATTGTGAGATCTCACATTGGTTGGAGAAGGGAACGAAGCATTCTTTATAAGGGTGTGGAAACCTCTTCCTAGTAGACGCGTTTTAAAACCTTGATAGAAAGTTCGAAAGGGAAAGCCCATAGAGGACAATATCAGCTAGCGTTAGGTTTGAGTTGTTACATGGCTATGTAAAATGTCAAGTAATGTTATACTTATAAACAGAAAGAAGTTGACAACTTCTGAATGCTCATGCAAATGCTCAATATGAAGCTATAAAGAATTTATTCACCTGAATAAAACTTTCATCCATTTCTCATATCTCCTGAGTTGAACATGAGTATATTTTTCATCTTTAATTATACTCCTGCTATTAAAATTTGATTGACCTTTTGAGTTGTATTCTAGATTGTCTCAACTACAGTATCAGCCCGAGGATTGCAATGATGGACAGGCTTAGTGTTTCAGCGCGTCTCATGATAGTTTCAGATCTCGATCATACCATGGTTAGATCTTTAATACTTCGTTTATTATTTTATAACTCCATTTCCTTCTGGCAGCAATCTAATCTGTTGAACGGTTTCATTTAAGGTTGATCATCACGATTCAGAGAACTTTTCTCTGTTGAGGTTTAATGCATTATGGGAAGCCAATTACCGTCACGATTCTCTGCTTGTTTTCTCAACTGGAAGATCCCCCACTCTGTACAAAGAGCTAAGGAAAGAGAAACCTATGTTAACTCCTGACATTACCATAATGTCTGTGGGAACTGAGATAACCTATGGCCACTCAATGGTGCCTGATGAAGGTTGGGTTGATGTTTTAAATCAGAAATGGGATAAGAACATAGTCATTGAGGAAGCCAGCAAGTTTTCTGAACTTACTCCTCAGGTACTGTTCATACTTTTGAGTAGCTATGTTGGCCAAATAAGATTTTCAATTAACCATTGCAGTAAGGTATAAGTCATGTAAAAGACTGACGATTTGGGTTCATGTAGGCTGAGTCAGAACAACGACCACACAAGGTTAGCTTCTATATTCAGAAAGATAAGGCTCAGGCTGTTACCAAGGCTCTTTCTGAGTCTATGGAGAGACGCGGGGTAAGGTTTCATGTACAACTTTTTATCCGTTGACTGAGTCGTATCACAGCGTCTATCATTTAAGCTCGTGTACCAACCATTGGGTCAAGAAGGAATTTTAACCATGAAGCTACCGTTTTTTGTGCTTATTACCAGTTGGATGTAAAAATAATCTACAGTGGAGGGATAGATTTGGATATATTACCACAAGGTGCTGGAAAAGGACAAGCGCTTGCTTACCTGCACAAAAAATTCAAGTTGATCGGGAAACTACCAACTAATACTCTTGTTTGTGGTGACTCGGGGAACGATGCTGAGCTATTTAGCATTCCAGACGTATTTGGTGTCATGGTAGTTCATCTGCATTACAATTTGTTAACATCATAGAAAATTCCATTTCCTTTTTCCACCTATGAAATATTATGCATTATGTAGGTTAGTAATGCCCAGGAGGAATTGTTGCAATGGCATGCTGAAAATGCCAAGGACAACAGCAAGATTATTCATGCTTCAGAGAGATGTGCTGCTGGAATTATACAAGCCATCGGTCATTTTAACCTCGGTCCAAGCACTTCTCTTAGAGATGTCAAGGACTTCTTGAACTCTAGTCTGGAACCTGAAAGCATTGGTCATGAAATCGTGAAGTTTTACTTGTTTTACGAGAAATGGAGGCGTGCAGAAGTTGAGGAATCTTGCTTCGATCACTTGAAAATAGCCTTTGTATGTCTTATCTCTTTGATCTTTTGATTCTCATTTCGTGACAACATTGTCTTTACTTCGTTCTTGCTCATGTAATTCAATATCAGCATCTCTTGTGGTCTGCTGTTCTTGTATGCTGAATCTGCTCATTATTTTCTTGACCTGAATTGTGTAGAATTCGGCCTGGTTCGAGACTCTCTTTTGATTACTTTGATCTCTTTTTTTCTCTCTCAGAATCCATCTGGTGTTTTTGTTCATCCTTCTGGTCTCGAGCAATCTCTCTCAGACAGCTTGAATTCAATAAAAAAGCACTATGGAGATTCTCGAGGAAAACAGTATCGAGTATGGGTTGATCGAGTGCTGCCCACGAAGATCGGCTTGGACTCGTGGCTCGTGAAGTTTGAGAAATGGGAATTATCTGGTTTGACTGCTTCCCTCTTGGTTTCCTTATCTTCTCTCCACTATCCTTTTTAGATTTATCTTATTTTCAAGAAATTTTCATTGCATTAATCAGGTCATTTGATATTGAAAATCGGAATACCAAATTTCCTAAGTGAACTCATGACCCAAATAGTAAAAGTCTCAAGTCGATAATCAAGTGTTGTGAGATCCCACATTGGTTGGAGAGGAGAGCGAAGCATTCTTTATTAGGGTGTGGAAACCTATTTTAAAAACCTTAAGGAGAAGCTGGAAAGGTAAAGTCCAAGGAGGACAATATTTGCTAGCGGTGGGCTTGAGCTATTACAAATGGTATCAGAGCCAGACACCGAACGGTGTGCGAGCGAGGACGCTGGGTCTCGAAAAGGGTGGATTGTGAGATCCCACATCGGTTGGAGAGAGGAACAAAACATTTTTTATAAAGGTGTGGAAACCTCTCCCTAGCAGACACGTTTTAAAAATCTCAAGGGAAAGCTCAAAATGGAAAACTCAAAAGAGAACAATATCGGCTAGCGGTGGGTGTAGGTTATTACAGTGTCGTTCATAGACTTGTGTGTCTGTATACTTTCCCGATTACCTGCAACCGTTGGCTGACTTGTCGACTCTTTACAGGCGAGGAGCGACTATGCTGCTGGACAACTGCCATACTAAGTTCAAAGGTAAGAAATCAACTGAAAAAAGCTGATTTTGCTGTCTTTCTTGTATGTTTCACTGAGATTGTGAGCTTCTGTAAAATTTAGGATTCAAATGGTGGCAATGAGTTTGCTTGGTTACATGTCCATCAGACTTGGCTGGAAGGATCAAAAGCAGAGCTTAGTTCAACCTGGCTCTTTTAGATGGTTCTTTTCGCTCAATCCAAATCTTTTTAACACCACAACTAAGGCAATGCTTCTAATGCTTCCGCTTCTTATAAAAAATAAATGTAATTTGATGGTTTTGACATCTTTATGAATAAGTTTAATATCATGATTACTTTGAAGGCTTCATTATGATAAGAATGAGATATGGAACGGGTTGTTTGTGATAATGTGTCGTTCTTTCATACTTTATCTATATAAGCGTCTCAGTCACTGTCATATCGTTTCAAGTCATTATCATGTCGATTTTTCTGTAAGATTAATATTCTCATAGGGTTTCAACGCTACTACAGCACTTCGCTAATGCTTGGCTAAGTCTTGAACGTTCACGCTGACCGTTCGCTTTTTTAGTAGCAAAAGTTTACTCCGAAAGTAGTTCTGATATATTTATGAAAGGTTAAAGGTATATTTTATATATATGATTTAGCCTATGCATAGGCTCAAAATTCCATTAAATATCTTCCTTAGCCTATAATATAATCTTAAATATTCGTAACTAGTTCTAACAATGAGCTTGAATTTATTGTCTTTCTAGAAATAACTAGTACCGTCATTTTTTGAACAGTACTGTAAATTATAATTCTTTTTTAAATGATTGGCAGCAAGATGATTTATTAGTATAATTTAATATTATAAGATCAACAAACAAAAGGATTATCGACAATGATAGATGAACTTAAAAAAAAAAAAAGGACCACTCTAATTAATAAATTAAAAAAAATTAAAATAAAGAGATTAAATTAAAATATTTTAAAGTGATATCATAAAAATGAGTTGAAATTTGTTTAAAAATTGGATACCAAACATTATTAACATATTTAATATATGATAATAGGTTTACGTTATATATTGACCAATAAAACACCTCTATATTTTAATTCGTTTTTTATTTTATTAAAATTATTTCATCTAACACATACATTTGTGTTTAGAGTGTCCAACGACAACTCTTTTAACTTTTAGTTTCGTGTCCTCTGATAAGTTCCTAATTTACACGATATTAATGAGTATTTGAAGTCGTATATTAGAAGTCAATGTACAACGTGTGCGTAGGAATGTTTTAAAAAAGCAATTAACCCAACCCCATTAAATAAACGAGAACTCTATTGATTATGTTATTTCATGAATTTCCCTAAAATTAACTTGAGTTGAATCGGACCAATCTGAATTTATTGTTAAATTTAAAATACACTGTCGTAATTTTTCAAATAAAAAATGAAAGTAAATCTTAATTAAATATTTTAAAACATCCCAAAACCTTTGCTTATGGCAATGGATTTAAAAGTCAAATGGGAATCATATTATAATTTAAAATTAGATTAATTATATATTTAAAGCTTTAATATTCTTTTGACTTTCTTCAATTTCGGTAGGGAGTTGGTTTTAAATTAACCATTTTTAATTATACCAAATTTGTTTTCTAGTGTGTAAAAATTTAAATCTTTTAACGATAAATTCAAACTCTAACCTCTAATAATATTCTATTTTCAGCCATCAATAATAATAAAAGCAAGAATTAAGTCAATTAAATAATATTAATAAATATATTAAATTAATAAAAATATCTCGAAAATTTATTGGGTTCTTGAAAATAATATATTTAAATTAAAAAAAAAATACTCTTAATACCAAATTTCGTTTTATTAAAAAAAAAAAAAAAAAAAAAAATGTCTCTCTGTAATCTCACCATTTTTTCTCTCCTTCTCAACAGAAATTCCCCATTTCTGTCTCTACTTCCTCATTTATAGGATCACATTTGATTCTCAACCAGACCCCAAAACAATTCCCCATCTCTCACTCTCTCCGTACTCCGGTCATTCTTCGAATTTCAGCTTTCGCCGCCGCAATCTTCGCCGTCCCCCCTGTTCTTATTCCGCCTCCCTCTGCCTCTTCTCCTTCGGGCCTGGATTGCTGTTCACCGGCAACTCCACTCTCCGCTTCCTCGCCTGTTTCTCATTCTTCTCTCATGGCTGCTTGTGCTCTTCTTCTCTGATTAGATTTGGGAAACCTTCTTTGTGGGAGGAGGGATTGGAGATTTGATTATATCGATTGCTTTGTTTTCTGTTTTTATTTATTTATGTATTTGTTTATTTTTTTGGTGTGATCTGCTCGATTCCTTCTCCCACAGAGAATGTTTCTGATGGAGGAAGTCGAGGTTCTGTGACAGGAGTTAGCGATTTTCATTTTCGATTTCTGGTTTTTCTTGGTGATTTTCCGTCGAGAAACAGGAGGAAGATAGAAAGGAGGTTTCGATTAATATCAACGATATTTGTTGCTAAACCTAGCGGAATAATCGGCAATGTCGAATAAGGTTATGTTCCCTTCGCCATTGTCGAAACGTGAGCAACCACTGTTACGGAGCAAATCCATACCCGGCAGCCTCCGGTTCGCGGAGGTTGCTGGCGGCACAACCGCCGAGTGCGCTGCTGTGTGCTGTTGTTGTCCTTGCTTTGTCCTCCACTTCCTCGTCCTCGCCATTTACAAGGTTCCGGCCGGGCTCTGCCGCCGCGCTTTAAGGACGAGGCGCCGGCATAGTCTAAGGAAGGGAACTCTTCCGGCGAGGCGCGGGCGGTGCTCCGCCTGCAGTTACGACGAGGCGGATCTTCAGATTCTTACCGGCGGAAAAACGATGCACGCATCGGAACTGAAAGGTAAAAAATCGGACGAAACGGAAAGAAAAGTTATGGAACTGGAAACAGAGATGTGGGAGACTTTTTACGGTACTGGTTTCTGGAGAAGCCCCTCTCAGAGAGATCAAATTACAGATTCTATATGAAAATTACCATTTTCATAGCGATTGTTCTTCCATATCTCTGCAAATTTTCCCGGAAGAGGAAAATTTCGCGATCATCTCTCTGAGTTCTGTGTGTGTTTGAATTTGATGTGTTTAATTTCTCCAGATCTTGTACTTTCTCGCTTCTTCTTAATTCTCGTGCATGGAAAAAGAAGAGACTAAATAAGCAAGCATGTTTTATATATATGGTGACATAAATTTGACCGAGATTTGGATTCTTTTTAGGTTTAACTTATAATTGATGCTTAAAGAACTGATTATTGTTACCATTTATTTTAATTTCATGAACAATGTTATATTATAGAGTATGATGCCAACCTATATTTGAGCCTCCAATCTATAACCCTATGACATTGCTAATGGTAATGGGCGAGGAGATCTGTTACAACTCGATTTGAGTCTGCTAAGCTAATTGGCATGTTCTTATGCCCTCTTCCAAGACGGGTTTACGGTATAGAGACCCTTAGACCATTTTCACCTTATAGCCACATGGTAGCTTTGACGTGCTACACTATCCATATTAGGTCTAACTCAATGGTGGCCTTGACATGCTGTACTATCCACCTTGGACCAACTCAATGGTAGCAGTGACGTGCTACACTATCCACCTTAGACCTTACTCGACGATACCTGAACTATTATTACTTGCAAGGATGTTGCTAGCGTTAAGGGCGTAATCAATGGTATTGGGCCTCATAGACTTTCTTAGTCACACTACTACTGGGCCTGATAAGACTTTCTTAGTTGTCTTTACTGTGGAAGTCATTATTCTTCATTTCAGAATGCGACTAAAAAGACAAAAGCAGTCTACTAGGTTTTTAGAGGCATTTAAGGTAAGCAGTTTATTTCTCATTATAAATTCGAATTAAAGTCATACAACATCATAATCAAAATCCTAAACAAAAATATTACAAAAATAGGTTATGTAAATTTATAGACCACCTTGACGAGTAGCATCATTCACCGGTAAAAAAAATGTAGGAATTGGTGAGTATAAAAATACTCAACAAGGACTCCTCTGGTTCATCATCGGTCCCTTCATATAAACCCTATGTAGTTGGGGAACCATTAAAATAAAAGAATTCACGAGTAGTTCCATATGTTTTATATTACACAAATATTGTAATGATGTCAAATATATTTTTTAATTTTTATATATGAATCATTATATAGATTTAAGAATAAAATGAATAATTGAAACGTTTAAAAATAAAAATAAATTGGAGATAAGATTTTGATTTAAAATGTTTGATTATTATATGAAGAAAGAGCGTAGGATTGTCTATAATTGTTGAATTGCACTAATTCACATGATCTTGTAGACATGACGCTAGGAGACAATAATTGATATGACAAAATATATATATATATATATTTATCCATTAGATAATAAACTATTGGTTCTAAGCCATCTCTAGATGAATCAACAATCCGAATGCTTTTCTTGCATATTCTTGATAAACCAGCGTTTATATATACATATAGAAAGATCTGTTTCGGAAGTAAGCAGCCCTTTTGTCTGCAAAGAATTCTGATGCGAAAACACAGAGACAAAAGACTGATCTTTGAATAGGAAAAAGATCCACTTGCCCTGAAATGACCTAGCCTAATAGGAAAATCCCAATTCATTGGGCCTTTCGATACAATCAAATAGAAAGCCCAAAGGGCGCCATATTCTAAGAGCCCAAACTATGTTATTGAATAAATCCTCCTCTATCTGTTGCGGGTCGAGGACTCCTTCTCCTTCCCCTTCTTCAAACTCCGATTCGTATTGTTCATAGAGAAATCTTTGATCAACGATAGAACAAGATCCATTTTGTATCATATCTAAGGGATTCTTGGGTTCGGGCCGAAGAAGCAATGTCACTCGATCATTATCAAATCGACTGCAATCTTTTTCTGTCTGTGAGGATCCCAATCCCAACAGAGCGCCTTCTACTTCTAATAGGTCATGAACTAGATAAGAATCATTCTCAACGAGTCCATAAGAAGTGATCCCATTTTTTTCATCGGGTCTGGATAAAGACCAAAGGTCTTGAACGACCGATCCGGCAGAACAACTCAAAAGAACGACAGGTTTTTATTTATATATATATATATAAATAAAAAAGGAATATTATATTATAATTTTTTTTTTTGTTATAATTAATTAAAGATTCTTAAAAGAAATATAAAATAATGATATTCAACAACTAATAATTAATTTTAAAATAATTTGAAAAACTATAAAAATAATTTATTAATTTAAGTAAGATGTTAGTCGGTAAAACATACTTTTAATTTACATTTATAAATTAAATATATATTGAAAAATGACATCTAAAAATTATTTTTAAAAGAGAATAAAAAATTAAAAAAAAATTATAAAATTAGATAAAATAAATATATTTATATATAATTTATCATAAGTAAAAATATATATATTTTTTAAACTAATAATAAAATTGGATTAATTTAGTTTAATTAAACTTGATTGAATTCAATCCATAAAATTTTAATTTATTTGAACCCAATTTCAAACCATCTAAAATATAAAATTTAAAAATAAAATCAATAAAAATAGCACTTTTTGTTTAATTAATTATTTTTTCCTTTAGTTTTTATTTATTTTTATTCATTTTGTCCTTTTATTTTTAAAACATAGCGTTTAAATAGATGTAATAATTATTTAAATTATTTGATTGATATTTCAAATGACAAAGAGTAAATTATAAATTACATTATTTTTATTTTTATTTTTATTTTTCAATAAAATAATTTATAAAAGCAGTGATATAAAATGTATTAAATTTTACTAGGTAAATAATTATTTTATTGATTAGTATCTATTTAATATATTAAAATTCAAAATTAAATCACTTCCTATTTTTGTTTTGATATTATATTAATGACATTTAATTATATTCATCCAACATAATTTTATATATGGTAAAACAAATTTAAAAACTCCACATAAATTTTAATATAATCAAAATTATTTTGTATACATACAAAATCACGTTTAAAAATTTAAATGAGTACAAAATCACTCTAAATATCTAAACTTTATTCAAATATTTATAATAAAGATTATATTTTTATTCTGTTAATCGGTAGAATTAGGTTTGTTTTGAGGTTTTTGATTTTGGGATTGGATAATTGTAATCAATTATGGAAGTGGGTGTGAAGGATGAGACTTTTGAGGTTCTCTCTAATGCTTTGTTGGTGGGTTTGTTTTCCAACACACAAAAAGATCTTTAATGGAAGAGAAAAAAAAAAAAAAGAAAAGTAAAACAAAAACAAGAGAGAGAGAGAAAGGGAATAGAGGTTAAAGCAACAACAATCAATACCCATTATTAAAGGTGAAGGGGCATTTGTCTTGTGCCTTGCTTTTATCCTTTTTTTTCTCTCCGATTATCATTTTTCTTCTTTCTTCCTTGGTGGATTCTGGGGTTATTAAGATTTGGTGATATGTTTCCCTAGCAGAGATTGATTTTCTCTGGAACAGGGGAATTTCTGAAGCTCGATCCGATTCGTTTTATGGGTTTTTTTCGTTGAATTTCTTCAACCCATCTTCTGGGAATTTCCCAATTGTTTAATCGAGGTAAACCCATAAGTTATTATGCACGATTCTCTGATGTGATGTGATGCGATTATCTTTAATCTTTTCCCGCTTTTTAATTTCAAAATTTTCATCGAGACATTCATGGAAATCGAGTCTTGTTCTAGTTGGTGAATCGGATTTATGTTATTTGATCAAGGAGAAGTCGTGAATCATGATGGATTTGATCGGATTTGGATTGTGTGTTCTTGTGTAAATTAGGGTTAAATTGATCGTGGTGTTTATGAATTTTAGGTTTTGGAGATGGAGGAAGAGAAGGATTCTGAGAATCGTTTGACATCGGCTGCTGCGTTTGTGGAAGGGGGGATTCAAGAAGCTTGTGATGATGCTTGCAGCATATGCCTTGAGGATTTTTGTGAAAGTGATCCTTCTACGGTACAATGATTGAGCCATTTATCTTTATTGATTGTACCTTCCTTCCTTTTTTCTTGATGCAAAAAGTGGTGAAAAAAGAGTGAAAATGCCCACTTATTTCCACAGTGATTGTATGAATATGAACATGAAAATTCCATTACTTATGATTCTTGTCTTGTAGGTTACTGCTTGCAAGCATGAGTTTCATCTCCAATGCATCCTTGAGTGGTATGATACAAGTGTTGCTCTCTTCTAAATTGTTACTGTTTATCATATGCACCTGGCTAGCAACTCCTGTTCAGTTTGGTTGTTCTGTTTATCCGATATTTTAATCTTTTCGAAGGTTACAATCGTTCTTGTTTCATGGATTTGGGAATGTTTTGTTAAATGTATTGTAAGTTAATGTGTGATGCATTTGGAGCTTTGTTCTTGTGTTCTTGAGAAGTGACTTAATCTGATAATTCTGCTACCTGCGATTGTTGATAATATTGTCCGTTGGGACTGGCAATGAAGGCATACTTGTGATATTGAATTGCTCGTTTGATATGCAGGTGCCAGAGAAGTTCTCAATGTCCTATGTGTTGGCAATCTATCAGCCTGAAGGACCCGACCAGGTTCGCTTTTTTACTTCCATGTGGTGCATCTGCAGTTTTGCGGGGTTTGAATATTATGGCGTTTGTTTACTTGTTTATGTTTTGGCAGTCAAGAGTTGTTGGAGGCGGTTGAACGAGAGAGGAATATAAGGGTCACTCCCGTGAGAAATACTGCTGTGTTTCATCATCCAGCTATTGGCAATTTTGAGTTGCAACATGTTCGTTTCTCTTCTTGCCTTTTTACTTTTTCGAGTTTTGAAGATATTGGAATTGTCGAAGATGATGTTTTCTTCTAATGCAGCTACCACTGGGTGTTACTAATGCCGAGCTTGAAGAGAGAATAATCCAGCACCTGACTGCAGCTGCTGCAATGGGGAGGGCACACCATATGGGTAGAAGAGAAGTGCAGAGGAGTCAATCGTCATCTCATGGACGTCCTCACTTCTTGGTTTTCTCCACTCATCCTGGTGGACCTTCGTCTGAGAATGTCTCAGCCTCCGAAGGGGGCACTGATCCAGCAGGGATTACTATGGCTAGCCCCTCTAGCCCACGGACACCTCGTGGGGATGAACCATCACAGCACATTGCACAGTTTCAGTCCATTCAGACTGACCAAATTTCTCGCTCAGCATCTGGATCCAACTTTTCAGCCAATCGGCGAGGAGCTTCATCTAGTGTTCGGTATATAACTGTCTCAAATGATCTTGATATGACTTCTTTGTTGCAAGCATTTATTTATTAATAGTGATTCTTCATTCACAGAATCTCCACTAGTGATTCTCCATCTTCAAATCTGGATAGAGCTGGGCCTTCTGAATTTCAGTCATTTTCTGAATCTCTTAAATCAAGACTTAATGCAGCGTCCACAAGGTATATGTGTGTTTTAAATTCTTGATGGATATGAACTCACACACATTACACACATAATGAAGTCACAACATTATAATTAGCTGATGATGCTCTTATAATTAGCTGTTCTGAGAGCTTTCTGGTTCTAAAGGTACAAAGAATCAATTTCGAAGAGTACAAGAGGATGGAAGGAGCGGCTATTCTCACGCAACTCTTCCATGTCTGAACTTGGTTCCGAAGTTCGAAGAGAAGTAAATGCAGGAATTGCCAGTGTATCACGCATGATGCAACGTCTTGAAACCAGAGATGATGGTGTTACAAATCAAGATTCTAATGAGCCGGGTGGCCACGTTAGAAGAGAGAGCAGCCCAGAGAACTCTTTAAACGACAAAAGTGCTACAGCTTCTTGTGCTGCAACGTCTGCCGAGCGCTAAATCATTACGTATTAATTTTGGCAAATGCATCTGTCGTCAGCATCTTATTTCTTAAGGTGAGTAACAAAACACTATACCATTTATTAGCCTGCCAGTTTGGATACATATGAGTTCCTCTTAATTTTTGCATCTTTTTGGTGTCTGATGCCAGTTGGTTTGGTGCACCTTATACACACTGCTATCAGTTTGTTGTTTAAAAAGAAACATAAACTCACATGAGAAATACATACTGCTAAGTTTCTCACCAAATTATACGAAATTGTGAAAAAGTCGTGATAGCGACACAGATCTGGGAGAAAAACGAAAATATCATGGGATAATCAACAATCGAAGGGATCATTAAAATGAATCGAGGTGGATGGAAAATCACCTCTTCCATCTTTCATCATAGTAGGGCATTACCCATTTGGAGCTAAACTAAACAAAAAGTGACTTCTCGAAAGGATGTGATTTTTATCCTTGTCTTATACAACGGACCCACCATTGTTTGCCCGAGCCCATAGATCACCTATAGACAAGTCAATGGTGTCATTCTGCCATGAGCAACTGACCATCCTAACCTTCTTAGCGACTTTTAACCTTCTTGAACACGGCAAATAGAATGGGTTGTGGGAGTGGAATAAGCAAGAAGGAATTAAGATTAACAAAAGAATATATTGGAAGATTTCAAAAATCAATACAACTATGACAAGAGTTCGAGAAACCGTGCTAAGGGACTTCGATAGGTATCCTAATAGGCAAGGTTCTTCTAGGATGTAGGTTTTACGACCGGATCTGTTGGATCAAGAAAGCGTATAAACAATTTAAGCTCCTTTAACGCAATGATCATCACACCTTAGAAAAACTTTTGTAATGAGATGATTTTCAAACTCAATGCTGCAACCACTAGCCAAGAGAGCAAAAAAATTTCAGTTTCATTTATGATCTTGAAATCTTCACTCTAGAACACCTTAGAAAAGTTCTCAAATGTGATGATTTTCAAACTCTTTGTAATGAGATGGTTCTTTAAACATCTTTTTGATTCGTGTTCATCTGTTGTTTTCCATTTAGTTGATGTTCAACATTTATACTATAATTTGTTATCTGACGCGTTGTTAATATAGGTTAGTAGAAGCTAAAGTCTCATTTTGTTTTTTGTCATGCTTAAACAAATTTAAAATAGTTAGACCAAGAACCTTGAAGCAAGATTGTATCATGTATGCATTGTCACATTTAGTTTTGGACAACTAAGAGGCCGTGACACGAAAAATCGTTGAGGTCATTTGTTGGTATTTGTGGGCTTGTTAGTGGGTAATAACTTCTTACACTATAAGATCCCACATTGATTGGAGAGAGGAACGAGTATCAGTGAGGATAGTGAGATCCCGCATTGGCTGGAGAGGGGAACGAGACATTCTTTATAAGGGTGTGGACCTCTTCCTAGCAGACACGTTTTAAAAACCTTGAGGGGAAGTTTGAAAGGGAAAGCCTAAAGAAGACAATATCTGCTAGCGGTAGGCTTGGACCGTTACAAATGGTACCAGAGCCAACATCGGGCGATGTGCCAGCGAAGACGTTGGGCCCTGAGGGGGGGGGGGGTGGATTGTGAGATCCCACATCGATTGGAGAGAAGAACGAGTGCTAGCGAAGATGCTAGGCCCCCGAAAGGGGTGGATTGTGAGATCCCACATCGATTGGAGAGAAGAACGAGTGCTAGCGAAGATGCTAGGCCCCCGAAAGGGGTGGATTGTGAGATCCCACATCGATTGGAGAGAAGAACGAGTGCTAGCGAAGATGCTAGGCCCCCGAAAGGGGTGGATTGTGAGATCCCACATCGATTGGAGAGAAGAACGAGTGCTAGCGAAGATGCTAGGCCCCCGAAAGGGGTGGATTGTGAGATCCCACATCGATTGGAGAGAAGAACGAGTGCTAGCGAAGATGCTAGGCCCCCGAAAGGGGTGGATTGTGAGATCCCACATCGATTGGAGAGAAGAACGAGTGCTAGCGAAGATGCTAGGCCCCCGAAAGGGGTGGATTGTGAGATCCCACATCGATTGGAGAGAAGAACGAGTGCTAGCGAAGATGCTAGGCCCCCGAAAGGGGTGGATTGTGAGATCCCACATCGATTGGAGAGAAGAACGAGTGCTAGCGAAGATGCTAGGCCCCCGAAAGGGGTGGATTGTGAGATCCCACATCGATTGGAGAGAAGAACGAGTGCTAGCGAAGATGCTAGGCCCCCGAAAGGGGTGGATTGTGAGATCCCACATCGATTGGAGAGAAGAACGAGTGCTAGCGAAGATGCTAGGCCCCCGAAAGGGGTGGATTGTGAGATCCCACATCGATTGGAGAGAAGAACGAGTGCTAGCGAAGATGCTAGGCCCCCGAAAGGGGTGGATTGTGAGATCCCACGTCGGTTGGAGGGGAATGAGACATTCTTTATAATGGGTGTGGAAACCTCTCTCTAGTAGATAGCGTTTTAAAAGTCTTGAGGGGACATTCTTTATAATGGGTGTGGAAACCTCTTTTTAATAGATGCGTTTTAAAAATTTTGAGGGGAAGCCCGAAAGGGAAAGCCCAAAGAGGATAATATCTACTAATGGTGGGCTTGGGCCGTTACAAATGGTATCAGAGCCAGATATTGGGCGGTGTGCCAGTGAAGACTATGGGCTCCGAAAGGGGTGGATTGTGAGATCTCACCTCGGTTGGAGAGGGGAACGAAGCATTCCCTATAAAGGTGTGGAAATCTCTCCCTAGTAGCTGCGTTTTAAAAACCTTAAGAGAACCTGAAAGGGAAAACCGAAAGACGACTATATCTGTTAGCCAATGAAAGGACTCGAAAAGAATTCAAATGGGCAGTAAAAAAGAAAAGAAAAGCAGAAGGTAGCCCACTGCAAAAGGAGCACAAAATGGGGACGCCCTAAAATTATGGAAAAGTTCTCCAGTTATTATCTTTAAGAATCATTAGCCATAGGGAAGTGTGAAAGTGAAAAGCTAGCCAATAGTAAACATGATGTTAATCCTCCATTGAAGGCACCTTAACTCGAACTAGGTCTATTCTATAGTTTGTATAACTGTGTCCTTGTGTTCTACCACACGTTTGAGGTCCCACATCAGTTGGAGAGGAGAATGAAGCTGCGTTTTAAAAACCTCTCCCTTATAAGGGTGTGAAAACCTCTCTATAGCAAACATGTTAGGAAAACCCAGGACAATATCTGCTAGCGGTGGGCTTAGGTTGTTACTCAACTAGTGTTAAGACATTTGTCATCAACTAAGATGACAACCGAGCTTACTTGGAACTACGAGTTTTTGTAACGATGTTGATTATATGAGCTTCTCCATTTTTGGTCTGATGTGAAGATGAATTATGAAGCAGGTGAAACGATAAATATTCTCCAGAGGTGATATGCTGAGGAACAGATGCGTTTGCAGACAAAAAGGGTTGAAGAATTTCACGTTGTTGATTGTTGTCTGAACTGGAAGGAAAAAAAAAAAAACCCAATAAGGAAGAAGAAAGAGAGAGGGGAGGGAGATTGGGAGAAAAGCTTACCATCTGGACATCTTGTATCTAACTTTTTCTATACACAAAAACAGTGGTGATGCGAAAAACACATTAACAAAAACTATGTTTGGATGGGTTACCCTTTTGGAATTGAATTTTATTTGAATGTTCATATTAAAACGAGTTTCGAATGTTTCAACTCATGTTCGATTCATCTCGGTTAGTCATTTTGATTGTTTTCTCCGTCGAGTAATGATTCTTCAACTGTTCGTTTCAACATAAGACTTCTTATGGCTTTCATAGCTGATGCTCGTGTGCATGCCGAACAAGTTTTACCTTGCCGTGTGTCAGTCCCAATGTTACTGATCATCGCCTTGGTAAGCTATCTCTATTCCATTATTTTTATTTTTTAATTTGAGGATTTGTAAGATATTTGTTTGAATATTTAGATTTTGAGGTTGGTTGGTGAGCATTCAGAAAGATATCTTTGTCTGAAAAATTAATTATTTTTTGGGTACACTCGACTTCATGTGAATGTCCTTATTGTCCTCTCCTCTTTTAGTCTCGATTGGAACAACATATCTACTAGACTAACATCACCGACAATAAAAAGTAACAAATATGCTAATAAACCAGCATGTAAATAATTAATGACATTCTTTTATCATAGAATTATCATCGGGTTAATATATTTATACGGAATTAAATCAAATTATACTGAATTTATTATTAATTTTAAAATATACATTATATATTTATTTAATTTTATATCTATATATTTTATTATTTATTGTCAGCCCATTCCTAACCATAATTTTTAACTATAAAGAAAGGAATTTTTTTTAAATTTTTAATATTATATTAAAATTAACAATAATTTTTAATATATATTAAATTGAGTTAGTAGATTTTAATTAAAATATTTAAAAGGTAACTGTTTTATAAACTAAAATTTAATTTTATTAAAAACAAAATTTAAATTAAATTAAAAAAATGTATAATAAATTCGTGTAAAAAATATCTGGACTCGAACCCAGACACTCCCTTTATAAGAGGGCGGTGAGCAGACAGTGTGTCAGTGTCGATACCGCGTGGGTCCGGAAGGCGCCAGCCTGTTGTTTTGCCGTCAGCAGCCTTCTTCTTCCTCCCTTCTCGCCTCTCTCGTCGTCCTCCATTGTTACTTCCTCTCTGTCCCCACTCCCAATTCCCTCTCTCTCGCCGACACCGACAGTTTCCCCTCCAAATATTTCCCGCACTCTTCCACTTCCACTTCCATTTCCATTTCCCCTTTCTTATCTGACCGCCATGGATTCCTCCTCCAATGGCTTCTCTACCCTCTTCCTCTTTCTTTCCCTCCTCTCCCTTTCACCTCTCTCCTCCGCCGTCCTCCGCCGTAATCCACCTCCCAAATTCCCCTCCTCCTCCGCCGCTCCCCAGATCAACTCCAACTCCATCCTCGTCGCCCTTCTCGACTCCCACTACATTGAATTTGCAGAGCTCGTTGACAAAGCTCTCTTGCTCCAAACCCTAGAGAACGCCGTTGGGAACCATAATCTCACCATTTTTGCTCCCACGAATCAAGCTCTTGAACGCGAGTTCGACCCTGAGTTTAAGAGGTTTCTGTTTGAGCCGAGGAATTTGGAATCGCTTCAGACGCTTTTGATGTCCCACATTGTTCCCATTAGGGTTGCCTCGAATCACTGGCCCGACGATCGTTCTTCACCGATTCGACATTGGACTTTGGGGAATTCGTATTTGCATTTGGGGAACTCCGTTTCCGGGAAGCGATTTGTTGATTCGGCTGAGATTATTCGTCCCGATCACGTTGTTCGTCCCGATGGAGTGATCCACGGAATCGAACGGTTATTGATTCCCCGTTCTGTGCAAGAGGATTTCAACCGGCGGAGGAATTTGCAGTCGATTTCCGCCGTTTTGCCTGAAGGTGCACCGGAAGTCGATCCACGTACTCATCGCTTGAAGAAGCCGGCGCCGCCTATCCCTGCTGGAGCGCCGCCTGTTTTAACAATCTACGATGCTTTAGCTCCTGGCCCTTCTCTCGCTCCTGCACCGGCCCCCGGCCCCGGTGGACATCACCACCATTTCGACGGAGAGCGGCAGGTGAAGGATTTCATCGAAACGCTGCTACATTACGGCGGCTATAACGAGATGGCTGACATTTTAGTGAATTTGACATCTCTAGCCACAGAGATGGGGAGATTAGTCTCCGAAGGGTATGTTCTAACCGTTCTCGCCCCGAACGACGAAGCAATGGCGAAGCTGACAGTCGATCAGCTGAGCGAACCAGGGGCGCCAGAGCAGATCATGTACTACCATGTGATACCGGAGTATCAAACGGAGGAAAGTATGTACAATGCAGTTCGGCGATTTGGGAAAGTTCGGTATCAAACGCTCCGGCTGCCACACGCGGTGGCAGCGCAGGAGGCAGACGGGTCGGTGAAATTCGGGCAAGGCGAAGGCTCTGCTTATCTGTTCGACCCTGATATATACACAGATGGTCGGATTTCTGTGCAGGGAATTGATGGAGTTCTGTTTCCATTGGAGGAAAAAGCTGAGAAGAAATCAAATTCAGCTATTAAAGTTGCCACTAAACCAAGAAGAGGTATATCTTCTTCTTCTTCCATTCACTTTTAATTTATGCATTTAGAGAAATAGAAATTGATTTAGAACGGATTACGTACGGTTTAATATTTTACGAGTTACCTCGACAACTAGTTGTAGGGTTAGGAGGTTGTCCGTTAAGGTACATGCAAATTGGCCCGATAACTTAGAGAGGGTAGAAAAGAACTATGGTAATAGACTAGGCTTTCTCTCACGGTTTTAAAAGGCATCTAGTAGTGAGATTTGTTCACACCCTCTCCAATGTGACATCTCACAATGATACAGACCTAGATACTAGGTGATAGCCCCCAATGGAGTGGATTGTGAAATTTCAAGTCGGTTGGAGAGGAGAATGAAACAGTGCTCGTGAATACATCTACCTAGTAGCCACATTTACAATATCTAATGGGTCAAAGTAGACAATATCTACCGGTTATGGACTTGAGTTAGATCTTGATCATTGTAGTCGAAATGGCGGAATATGGGTGAACCAATTCCGTTGTTCTCGATGGAGACGAGTTTACTGTTGTTCCGACTCAATCGCTTAAAACCCTAACATTTTTGTTCTTCTACCAATTGCAGGGAAGCTGATGGAACTTACATGTAGTATGCTTGGAGCCTTAGGGCAGGACTCTCATTTCTCTTCATGCCAATGACAAACAAACCTTTCAACTTTACACCCAAAACAAGAATAATCATTTACACCAGTGGTAAGTTTCAATTTAGTCCTTCATATTTTAAAAACTTAATTAAAAATACACTCAATTATTTAGCTATTTTTTAAAAAGAATATGTTCTAAAAGATAATAATAATAAATAAATAAATAGTTTTATACTAAAAAGGGTTTGACAATCTGTATTTGTGATGATGCAGATAAGAAATGGACTGGAAAGATGATTGGGGAGCAAGAAAATGTAGAAATTTTCTCGGGAAAACCCGCAGAGGATGATTTGAGTTTTATTTATTTATTTAGGAGTACCATGTAATTACATATATATATATTTTTTAATTTTTGGGTTAATATTTTTCTGTTCATTATTATTAATGTATGTTTATTCACTGCCAATGTTTGCATCGAAAATATTTTAGTGAACTTATGAAAATTCAAGAATAATTTTGAAACAAAGTAAATGAAAAATGACCAAACTAAGAGTACTTCAGAGTACTTGTGAGCCTTTAAAGGCAAAGGGCAAATAACATATGCCATTATAAATGCAATCAATTCATAAAGAGTATCTATATAGTGTGCATAAAATTGTACACAAAGTTCTAATATAATCTATATATCTATATATATTTATATCTAACAAGAACTTGATGAAAAAAAACAAATGGAGAGAACAAATACTTACGTTGCAAATTTATAATTTTGACGTAAAAAAGTTTTAAACATTCTATTCACAATACTTACCATGAAAATTTCAAACCTCTAAATCTGATGTCTTGGAAGTGAGAACTTTTGAGTGTTCTTAGCCTCCAACAGAAATTTCAGCTGCCATGATCTCTGGTGAGGCTGCGGTTGTTGGTTCCTCCTTGTTGGGAGGACCCAAGTCATTTGATTCAAGACGGTCAATGGGATGGACGTCCTGCTGTTTTGTCGTCTCTGCAACGACAGGATTCGAGTGCTGTCTTTCGGGTTTGTTGATCTTTGGCTTTGGCTTGATGGAAGCTCCTTCGGTATCATTTGGCTGGAGCTTGGTCTGAGGCTTCTTAGCTGGCTTCTTCAAACTAACATTTTCTTTATCGGATTTAGCCTGGAACGCCTTCGGTGAATTGCTCGGTTCACTGTTTTGGCCTGGACTGTGAACGGAGGTGCCCACTTCAGTAGCCAAGCTCTTATTTCTACCCAGTTTGGGAGATATTGGACGGGTGGTTGGTATCTATGCAAATCAACGTAAATATGGTTCATATAATCCAAATCACAGAAGAACAGAAGAACATGTGTTTATCAAACTGAATTCATACAGAATGCCACTGAAAAACAGTCCATTGTGTGTGGCCAGTCACAACAAAATCAAACTACGTCGGCATTTATCAATTAATTTGGATCCTTAAGTGCCCAGTCTGATAGTATCGACAAATAATTCACTAACCTTCTTTAGATCAGGCTTTGGAGGAGGTTCCTTGTAGAAATTTGGCATTGGTGTTGCTTTAAATGTCATACTCTTTCTCAGCTGCTTAATCTCTGCTTGCTGGCTTTCCTGCAAGGTATTCGAGGCAGAAAATGAGTCCAATCCTTGTAAAAGTTACAACAGGACAAGGTGGGGGGCAGTCCGGGGGAGGGGAGGGCGGCGAAGTGCAATCATGGTTCAATTGTGCTATCTGTAATACCTTAGATTTAGCCTGCATATTAGTTATCTCAACTTCCTTTGCCTGAATTTTCTCTTCTAATTTCAAAAAGAACTGCCATTGAAGAATTGAAAAATGTAACGTTTTCTGCAGGTAAAACAACATACAAACAAGCCATGAAGAAAACATAAGTCCATCCAAACCTCCTTCCTTTTCTCAGCACGTTCATCCAACCTGAAAGCAAAACCAGGACAACTGTTTCTCCTTGCATGTGGAGTGGCACTTCTGTTGGTAATAAAAAGTATTACTTCAGTATGTTATGAAGAATCCAAACTACAACAAACAGAAATACACAAGTATTATTAATAGCAGCCTCGAGAACGAGAAGCGTACGAAGAAGTGGAGTGAGCATCATCATCCTCTGAAGGGGGAACTGTTGTTTTCCCTGGTTTTGGTTTCTGTTCAACAGATCTGCAATTGAACACAACTGGGTGTTAACAGATTGCCCTTTTCATAGGAAAATTGTCACACTTTCACGGTCGAGTGCATTGGCTTACACAGCAGATTCAGACAGAGGCGAATCGCTAGTCGAATTCACCATAGCATTTTTCATAGGCTGGTTAGAGACAAAATTATAGTATAGTTAGTTAAATGAAGCTGGAGAAGCAGAAGACTACTTTGAAAGGAAAAGTAATATCTTACAACAGAGGAGCAATGCCCAGAAATTGATGCCAATGATGATCTTTGGGCACTATTGCCAGTATTTTTATTTACTCCCTTAGAGATCACTCTGTTTAATGGATTCTTCAATTGAGAACCGTCAGACATTTGGGTCCTTGATTTAATACCATTTTCCCCTGTGCGCTTGGTGGCTGTTTTAACTGGATATTTGTCAATGCTTTTATCCATTACATCGCTACCACCCCCTCTTGCAGGAAATGAAAGGCTCTGAGAGAGGGCTCGCCTGTTTGGACGAGGAGACTGCGCAAGGCCTGTTAAACTTGGTTTCTCCTTAGCCAGTTTGTTCTTCTTTGAAGAACCTACTGCTGTTCCAGGTTCCTGGAGTGAACTAGAAATTTATTAGGAATCCAAAGTGTAACCGCCCAAGCCCACCGCTAGCAGATACTGTCCTCTTTGGACTTTCCCTTTCGGACTTCTCCTCAAGGTTTTTGAAATGTGTCTGCTAGGGAGAGGTTTCTACACCCTTATAAGGAATGTTTTGTTCTCCTCTCAAACCGATGTGGGATCTCATAATCCACCCCGCTTGGGGGCCCAACGTCCTCGTTGACACACCGTTTGCTGTCTAGCTTTGATACCATTTGTAACAACTCCAACCCACCCCTAGCAGATGTTGTCCTCTTTAGGCTTTCCCTTTCGGACGTCCCCTCAAAGTTTTTAAATGCATCTGCTGAGGAGAGGTTTCTACACCCTTATAAGAAATATTTTGTTCTCCTCTCCAACCATGTGGGATCTCACACAAAGAGTCATAACCATTTATGTCGGATGACCTATCAATGACAGAATAGCCCAATGAAAATACCTTCAAAGCTTTTACACTTTTACTCTTGGGAACAGTCGCAGTGGCTTGTGTCTTAGTTTTGGAAGAACTAATATGTTCGGTCTCTGCCACTGGTTCTAAAATCTCATTCAGAGCAGGAGTTTTTTGACCACTGTCGTCGACAATCTCACCCTCATTTGTCAAAACCACAGCTGAATTATCCACTTGTGGCATCTCAATAACTCCATTTTCAGATTCCATCACCTGATAAGTGAAAAGATCCTTAGCAACATCAATTGAGAAGATGTTATAAGAACCCAAGTGCAGATAAAAGAAATCTAAGATGAACTCCAATCGAAATTGGCTTAAAGATAAGAACAAAGGTGGAAAAAGAAAGCTATATTCCGTGATGCCAATAGGACAACGTGACAAATAAAGTATTGAAACGCTTGGACTACCAGAAGAACACCAAAAAGGCAAGCTATAAGTTTAACATGAATGAGGCTTGCAGCATATATGAAAGATTACAGATCCCTTAACAAGACAATTTGAAAAGGTTGAATGAACACCTGATGAATACGAGATGAGTGAATGCCCCTTTGATTTTTACAAAACCTTTGGAGAAATTACCCCAAAAACATATGGTTCTAACTTGAAAAGGGCATTCCCATCATATCAAGCTCTATGGTGACGACAGTACATTCCAAAAACTGACAGCCCAAAAAGCTTTACATTACTATATCCGACATGATTCAAAAGCCTCAAAACTATACAAAGAAAACAATTAGCCTCCATGTGCAAATATTTACTCTCGGATACACTTGTCTCTCCTCATCTATGATTCTGACATCTTTTATCACAACCAAACAGAGGAGTCACAAAACAATTATTCTATGCGGACTTTCATCAAACAGGTGGAGGGCATTGAAGACGAAAGCAGAAATGAGAACGAAAACAAGAAACCCACATCAAGAAACACAAAACTCATCAATTCATTCACCAAATTAACACAAACAGAACCAGAAAATCAACAGAAAATTTCCAGAAATAACAAAAACCCAAAACCCAATTGATTGAAGGAAGAAACACAAAAACTTACAAAATCAATAAGAACCCGTCCCAATACGAATTGGGTATGGGGATTTTGGGATTCTCTTGAATTTAAACAGAAGAAGCAAAGAACAGAGACTCAAATCCCAATAAGGATCAGAGAATTCAAAGACAAAATTATGGAAAAGATTGAATGGAAATTCAGGATGGGAGACTGAAAGAGAGCCAGAGTAGAAAAGCAGATCGAAAGCGGTTTAGATTAGAAAGCACTTGAATGGTTGTAGTGATTGAGAGAATTCACCATGAAAGCTACAGAAGGTTGGTGACAATGGTGTGTATGATGAGAGATAAAGACAGAGTGCAGAGAAAGTTGGTACAGGAAACTACAAAGGATTATTTATTTAATTTTTTTTCTCCATGAAAATGGATAGAAAAAAATGGGGAAATTCTAAAATGACCAAAAAGCCATTTTGTTCTTCAAAACCTTTGAACAGTGGGAGAGATGCCAAGTGGTTTGGGAGATGCTTTCAAGAATGTTGTCAATCACAACAATTTAAACTTTGCATTTTAGTCCCTAACTTTTAGGATAATTCTATTTTAATTTCTAACTACATTTTTTTTGCATTTTAGTCCTTAACTTCTAGGATAATTCTCCTTTAATTTCTAACTATTTCTTATTTTTTGCATTTTAATCCCTCACTTTTAGGGTAATTCTACTTTCATTTCTAACCATTTCTTATTTTTTGCATTTTAGTCCCTAATTTTTAGGATAATTCTACTTTAATTTCCAACTATTTTTATTTATTTATTTATTTATTTATGAATGCTGTGAATATATTTGAAAATGTCTTAAACTAGATTATTAATTTGATAGGATAAAAGGAATATATATATATATATATATATATATATATATATATATATATATAGTCACTTCGAAAGATTCAATCTTATCAACACGAGAGGAGTTTCTTCTAAGAGAGCAGAAGAAAATCAAAGCTGCAACAAAAAAGATGGTTTCCTATGCATTTCATTCTTTATGGAAGAGAACAAAAAAGAAGTATCCCGCTCATACTCAGATAACGTTGCTGCCAACGGGCAGCCCACGACTTCCTTGAGTCTTCTGATGAAAAATCCATGACGTTAAAGATAAAACCCAAATAACTCGAACTTGTTACAGAAGAAAGATTGATCAAAACCAATAAAGTAAAACGGTTTTTTTTTTTTTTTTTTGGCTAGTGTGACGGAAAAGAAGAAAAAACATTTTCGGCTCAAGAATTTCCCCCACACTGAGAGTTTTTCTCCCTCCCTGAGTAGATGACCAAGGAAGAAAGGCTCCACGTTTTCCAAGTGGTTGATCTTAGCCGTCAAGAAGCTCATTAATTAAGATCGAACAACTTAAATTAAATTAAATGAAATTAATTATTTTCATCATGTTTGTATTTATTTTATTAGAAAAATATTTAAAAATCTACCTATTTAATTTTTTCGTTTTTTATTTTTTAAAATCATACTTATTATCGATAAAATCAAAATTAAAATAATTTGATAATTATAATTTTTTAAAATTGTATATTTGTTTTCCAAACGTTTTTATTCAGTAAAATTCCAAAAAATAAAATGATTTTTTAAAATCAATTAATTTTATTTTTTAAAATTTATTTAAATTCAAAAATAAAAATAAAGAAATGAATCGATTAGTCATATCATTAGACAAAGATTACATTTATATTTGACTTTTTAAGAATTGGAGAAGGATGTGTTACATCTACATTTGTTTAAGCTCCTTGAAATTAGCATAATTATTTATTAATAGCCTTCATTTTCTTTTGCTTACCCCATTAATTAAAGTTTGATTTATATATTTATTATTTTAACCATCAAAAATCAAAGTTTGATGATGACAATACCCAATTACGACGATGGATTGATTTGATTGCTACTAATCCTCTCGAAAAAAGGGATTGTTTGGGAACGTGTTGTCGGTTCATGTTGTAAAACTCCTACAATGTCCCAGAATCAAGAAATCGAATAGGGTAAACTTAAAATGCTTTACCCACATCTGAGGAAGAAGTAGAGAGACCATTGACTTATTGAGTGTGAGATCTCACATCAGTTAAAAAGATGAACGAAACATTTCTTACAAGGGTGTGGAAAACCTCTCTTCAGTAGACGCGTTTTAAAACCGTAAAGTTGACAGCGATATATAACGAGTCAAAGCAGATAATATCTACCTAGCGGAAAGCTTGATATGGTTAAATTTTTATGAACTAGGGGCAAAGTAGTTTACCAAAAGAGAAAGGAGGGCAAAAGAGTAATTTAATAAATCAGCCAATGATTGAAGCCAACAAGAGAAGAAAAAAACTATTTGAGAACATGGGGAAAGAGACTGTATGTTGGGGAGTCACAGCAGGGACCCACATGAGGTGGCTGACGTGGCAGGATCGAGCAACGTGATTGGTCTCCACGTTAGGAGATGGAGGTGGCGCCCAATCACTTAGTCCAACTGAGCATGAGCTGTCACAACGTGCGGGGAAGATTGAAGGAATGGAATCGTAGATTTGAGCGAGAGAATCGTAGCCGTCCATTTTGTGGGCCCAAACGTATTCTCCCGGTTTTTTCTCTCAAATATGGGATTTTGTGGGTGGTGCGGTGCATTCAAACCCCGTTCCCTGGACTTTTCCATTTTTATGCCCTTTTTATATTAAAAAATATTTATTTATTTAATTAATTTTTTTGAAATTTTTTAATCGGATCGGTTAGATATAAAATTGAAAGTTAAGAGATGCCGGAGCCCCAAGCCCTCCTAGACCCTATGCACATCCACTCATAGCGCCATCGTGCTAGCATGAGTGCTTACCCTTGATCTTCTCGACTTTTGGACTTTGAACCCTAATATTCCTATATTTTTTTTTTTTGTCTATATTTTCACATAAATCCATGTGAAATAACTTTGTGAAGCTTTTGCATTTTTGTGTAGGAAAACGGCAAGTACATGAACCTCGTAGAGAATCATTCCCTTAATAATTTTGATGGGACATTATATTATTTAATCATTATAAAAATTTAATTTTAATATATTTTTTTTGTCGTAGAAACTAAATTGTTACATATTACCTGAAGTTTAAGGACTAAATTGTTATAATTTAAAAGTATAGAGGCTTAAATTGATACAAAATGAAATTTAAGGATTAAATTGTTAATAATTTCTTGAAAGTGCAAGGACTAAAAGTGTAACTGTCCAAGTTCACTGTTACCCGATATTGTCCTATTTGAGTTTTCACTAGTTTTCCTCTTCGGGTTTCTCTCAAAATTTTTGAAATTTTTACTTATTTATAAAGAAGGTGAGATTTAACAATCCACCCCCTTCTACTTGCTTATAAAGAACGTAAGATCTAACAATCCACCATCTTCTACTTCCTTATAAAGAATGTGAGATCTAACAATCCACCCCCTTCAGGGACTAGCATTCTTACTGACACTCGTTCCTCTCTCCAATCGATGTGAGATCTCATAAAAAATGTGCTTAAACTCGACTATTAAATTCTATTATAAGAGAAATGACATTGTAAAGGGAACTTCTTACGAACACTTATAATGAAGCTATACATATATATACACACATATAGATATATGTTTTGGCTGACATAAATAATGAGTCAAGCTCTAAAAGAAGCAGATAATTTACATTTTACTTATCAAAACCAAGCAATAGTTAAACCTTGTACAGATTTTATACAGTCACAAGAAAGAATTTGTGAGAGAGAGAGGGAAAATTTCTCCTGATTTGCTAACAAACAGGAAGTGCCTCCCTAAAACCAATGCTAAAGTTAGTACTCTGTTGACCCTTCTTCCCCAAATCACCATTTCCCTTCTGCATCATCGCCACGAACTCGTTGTAATCGATACGACCGTCCTGAATAACGAGTTATAGTGATCGTTTAGATGAACACAATGTTTCTAGTTGTAGTAGTTGTAAGAGTGAAAAGTATGTCAAGAAAAGAAATGAAGTAGATGCTTACATTGTCCTGATCGACTTCTCCGATCATCTCTTCCAAGTGAATGCTTTCGATGCCGAAATCTTCGCAGGCTTTTTGAAGTTCGTCTTGCGTGATATAACCACTCCCGTCCTTGTCGAAGTATTGGAAAGCTGCAAAGAGATGATCTTCTCTCTCAGCTTTGTTCAAATGAAGTGTTGCTGCTATGAACTCTCCATAGTCAATGCAGCCATTGTTGTCAAAATCAGCCTGCGTTTCGAAATAAGTAGCATTTCATTAGAGAGATACGTACGAGCTAATCGAGTCGAACGAACACATTTGAATTGTTTTTAGAACTTACAGCTTGCATAAGATCTTTTATCTCAGTCTCATTCAGATTTGCTCCAAATCTGTTGAGTCCATCCTTGAGCTCTTCGGCCGTAATTTGGCCACTGTTGTCGGTATCGATCATCTTAAACATTTCCTTCAACCCGGCGATCTCTTCTTCAGAGAGGCTCTCAGCAATGACCTGAAAGAAGGAGAAGCACAAAAACAGGTTCAAGTAAGACAAATTCCATTTTCAGTTTAGGTTGAGAAAACAAAAGACTTACTCTCAAAGCCATTTTCTTGAGCTTGTTCATTGCAGAAAACTGTTTCAAACGACTCAAGACTGCAGAATCAAGAGGTTTATCTGGAGCCACTCCATCAACCTGAAGCCAGGGATGGCCTGGAAAACCGAAACCGACACCGTTAATGCTCGGACCAAATGTACTATCAGAATTAACTGTGTGCTGTTTGAGAATGATGTTATAAGAATTGTTCTCAAGACCGAAAACATGTTTGGATAATGACTTTTTAAAGTCGATTTAGATTAGAGATTCTAATAATTATCCATTGACCAAGCTTGGATTCTCGAAGTGTTCTTCAAGAACAACAAAAACTCACAGCAGATAAAATTCCCAGCCTGCAAAATCTCCGATCAAACTAAAAGGCTGTGCATGAGAAATGATGTGAGATCCCATGTTGGTTGGAGAGGGGGACAAAGCATTCCTTATAAGAGTGTAGAAATCTCTCCCTAATAGACGCGTTTTAAAACCGTGAAACTAACGACAATACGTAACGGGTCAAAGCAGACAATATCTGCTAGTGGTGGGCTTGGGCTGTTACAACCGACACTTGGACTGAAAAACGAAAGGATACATCGATTATCGAACCTCGATCAGACCTATTTTATGTTTACATTCCTCATTAAAAGTGGTTTTTATCTAAAATTTTGCACTTAAACCGGGAAGAACTTCTTCCATATCTGTTTAAGGAGCTAAGAGAGGTCCTCCATGCCTGATCTCTTGCGCTTGATTTAAGCCTATTATGAAGTTTCATAACCTTCTACACTTAGAATATCAATATTAGAATTTTTATGAACCATCACAAAGTAGAAACTTACATAGAACTTCATGAGCAGAGAGCCGCTCTTTCGGGTTTCTAACGAGCATCCTCCTTACCAAATCTTTGGCGCTGTCAGAAATACTTGGCCAGGGATCTAACGTGAAGTCGAGATCTCCGTGCAAAACTTCGTCAAATATCTCTTGCTCGGTTTCTGTTTCGAAATCGTATGAAGGAAGAACGAAAACGTATATAGTGATCAGAACATAGATATGGAATTGGATTTGGCAAGTGATAACCATGATGCATACAATAATCAGGTGCAATTGCTAGATATCTGTGTTTTTACCTGCCCAAAATGGCGGCACCCCGCTTAAAAGTATGTAAAGCATCACACCGGCACTCCAAACATCAGCTTCTGGGCCATATAGTTTGCACAGAACGTCTGGTGCCACATAGTAAGGACTCCCAACCACATCCCTAAATATTTCCCCTGTAAAATCATCAGAGCACCAAATTAAACATGCTCCTGTTGTGAATTGGATCATAAGAAAACAGACAACCCGAAATCGATTCGTCCTAGTTTCTAGTATACCTGGCTTAAAGAAGACAGACAACCCGAAATCGATAGCTTTCAAAGGCGAGTCCTCGCGTCCATCGACAAAAAGAAAATTCTCGGGTTTGAGGTCACGGTGCATGACACCAAGAGAATGGCAAGCTTCTATTACCCCTACAATGGTTCTTGCAAGATCAGCTGCCTGTCTTTCAGTGTAATGCCCGAGCTTAACAATCCGATCGAAAAGCTCGCCGCCTTCGCACAGTTCCATGACGACATGTACAGACACAGCATCTTCATAAGCTCCTTTAATAGAAACAACGCTGGGAATACCAATTAAATGATGCATTATCTGAATCTCTCTCCTCACATCCTCGACGTCTTCTATCGTCGCCAACTTCCTTTTCGCTATCGATTTACAGGCATACTCTTTCCCAGTCGACTTCTCAACGCAAAGAAAAGTCGTCCCAAACTGGCCATGTCCAAGTTTCCTTCCCAAGCTGTAATACTCCCTTAGATGACCAGTTTTTGTTTGCAAAACTGACTCAACCTGCAAACCTGCACTCACTATTTTCTTTGTCTTCTTCTCCTTCATCAAATCTTCAGAAACATTATTACTACCATTACCATCTGATTCCTTTGGCTTTCCCGATTTAACCGGAGATTCGACGCGTAGCTTCTGTTCATCATAGCTTGATGGTTGTTCAGCTGGTTTGATCAATTCTTCCTCAGACAACAAAGGCTCTACAGGGTTGATGATGATCAATTCTTCCTTGGGGTTTAATTCTTCCGCTGCATTATCCTCCCATTCCAATGGTTTGACCCTATCATCAACAATCTTCACTGGTTCAGGGGGAGTATTTTGAACTACTTGATTAGGGTTAGGGTTAGGGTTTTTAGCCCTCTTTTTTTTAGTATGAGAAGAAACCATACCCGCTCGAGACCACCAAATCGCTTGAGTAATCGAACACAAAATCCCATCCTTCCTCGACCCAATACATTTATTACCCATCTGAATAAGCCGATTCTACTCGAATATCCGTTCTAAAATCTCAGAAAACAAGCACCGTAAAGTCGCCCAAATCCGTCATCCATGGCGTTTCCCCCAAAATGGGGAACAGAAAAAGAAAATCAACAACACAATAATGCAGGCAAAACGAAAGATAATGCTGAAGAACACGATCATGAACACCCAACGTGAAGAACAAGAAAACAGAGCAGATACAAAATCCGTATAGGGCAATGAATCTTCGAATCGATAAACAACAAAAATCATAGAAAACTCCCACAGAAATTAACTCAATCCGCACGAAATTCAAAACCCGACCCACTGAAATATTAATCAAACAGAAATTTCAACGATTCCCTACAGAACATCAACGGCTTGATCAGGAAAAAGTAGGGGCGAACAAATTGAAGAAGAAGAATAAGGATAGAGAGAGAGAGAGAACCAAAAATCGTTGAAGAACGGGGAAATTTTTAAGCGCAAATTTAGGGGTTTGATTTCGTGGGAATTTTCCCTATATATCTTCACTTGGCGAATCCAAATGAAAAACAGGATAACAATTGAAACGAAAGCGAAGCAGGGATAGAAGAGAGATAAAGAATTTACCGGTTTTTCTGTTATGATTTGAGTTTCTTTAAAAACATTTTTTTTAAATATTGAAAATTAAAAAAAAAAAAAAAACGCGTTAAAAATATATTGCAATTTGATTGGATAGCATCTTTCTGCCGTTGGATTCTAAGTGGACGGCTACGATCTATTTTTCAAAATTCTAAATTAAGAAAAAAGGAAAATTATATTTGATATTTTGATTCATATAATAATACAATTTTTAATTTTGATTTAAAATAAAAAAAAATAACAATTTATAAAATCTATTGAGTGAAATTTGTATAATTTTATATTTATGGAAAAACATTGCAAGAAATTATTATCCAAATTAACAAAATATTGAATGCAAATTTCTACGCCACCCAATCAAATAAAAATTAATATATGATAATATCATACATATTGAAAAATAAATTTTAATAATAAAGGTGTTTAAATGACTCGAGAATCTGATCAATTCGGATTACCCGATCCAAATCATAAAGGTTAGGTTGGTTTTTTTTTTTTTTTTTTTTTTTTTTTTTTTTTTTTTTTTT